>NW_015090828.1:7769463-7835580 GCF_001431845.1 Calidris pugnax | reverse complement strand
CGGCCGGTGGGACGGTGGCTCGTGGGAGCGGGGCGGCGGTTAGGACCGTTACGGGCTGCGCTGAGGGGAGCTCGGCGCCGCCCCCCCCTCCCCACCCCCGCTTCGGACCGGGCGGAGGCCCCGCTCCGGGCGGCGGCCGGGGGAGCTGCGCCCCGGGGAGGGGAACCGTCGTGGCGTCTGGCAGCGTGTGGGCGAAGGCGGGTGGCGTCGGGCTGGAGCGTGGGGTAGAGCCCGCGGGGCCGCCGGGGAGCGGGGTGAGGTGACAGAGCCCGCCCTGGCCTGCGGGAAACGTCCAGACCCTTCCCGCAGCACCGTTACTCGCTCCCCGCCGCCGGGAAGCGGGGTGGGGTGCTTTCCCTCGCCGTTGGGCTGCTTTTGACGTCACGCGTGGTAGTATCCAGCAGTGGCAAGGTTGAGGTGGCTTTCGTGACTAGCTACAGGGATAAGGTACTGCCCTGGTTCCAGATCAAAGTACAAAACTTCTTTGGCTACTGGCTCTTCAAAAACAGAACAACCCACCCACCGTCTGTGGAGCTACGTGTCTGTTTCAACAGAACAGAGAACTTCTTTCTGCCCTGATGGAGATAAATCTTGGTTACGGAAGTCTTGAAGCACTATAATTATACATCTTCTCTAATTTCTTGTGTTGCAGGTCGAAGCTTGCGTTGCAGTCACTGCTACGGATCTGTGAAATTTGCTGTTGCATAGCTATGTCTTAACTGAAGACGCCTTCGTTCTGATGTCCCCTTCTGAACGTGGTAGGGTATAGCTAGTGATAGCTAGTGAAATACTTGATCATGCGTCAGCTCCTGAGATAGGTAAACAGAATGCCATATATTTGAAGCTGTTTGGATATTTTGGGGTGGGGTTTTTTTGTTTGGTTTTTTTTTTTTTAATGAGATCACAAAAATAAGCATCTTGTTTACTGCATTTTGACTTTTGCAGAGAAAAAGTAGTTCATCCTGTTGTGCTGGCAGGAATTCTGCCCTTCTTTGGTTTACGTAACACTTAGGTGCTAACGGATGGCTTGCATCTCTGAGCAGTTTCATAGTTTATAGCAGTTTGTACGTGTGACGACCCAGTATAATGTAAGACTGAATGTATTTGTCGTGCGGTGTATCCCACGTTCCATTATTCATGCTGGCTTCCAAATAATGGTCACAGATGAAAGTTTACAGCATTTTTACACTGTATTGAATTGATTTTTAAATTGCTCTGAAAATACAAGGAAACTTGCAGTCGTGGAAGTGTGGTGTAAGTAATAGTGAAAACATTGTCATAAATTCTTTACTATCTGCAATACTGAAAATGAAAGCGAAGTGTAGCTTTGTTTCTTTGCCAAAACGGTACAGTCTGTCAGCACAAATACTGGTAATTGCAATTTAGGCATTAGGGGTGGGGGTTTGCGTGGGGCATTTGTATACATGGCCTCCTGTTAATGCAGCGTAACCATGATGCTGTAGCCTGTGTTGATTGCAGTGTAAGACTGGGGACGTGAGTTTCAGCTATTTATCTTTTAAATTGTAAGTTCAGTTGACTCATAGTTGTTTAAAATGTAATGATTGACGTGTCATATTATTCTTTGCATTGCATAACTGGATTGATCAGAGCTGACCAATTTTTTCCCAAGCTATGAGTCAAGTGTTGTTTTGGTGGTCGTATACAGTGCTATCTGGAGTCACACAGCTCCTTCTCTAAAGAAACTAGCCTGTACTGTCTCCTTAAAAGATGTTTGAGGTCATTTCCACTGGCTAGAATTGCTTGTGACTGCCATTTGTATGGTTCCAGATCAGGGATTAGAGAAGTTTTACAAAGAATGATATTTTACATTTTTGAAACCAAGTTTTATAAAACCGAGGACCTGCACATCTTAAAAGTTGTATCTGACAGGGGAAGGAAAGCGTTTTACTGCAGAGTTAATGTAAATACTGTCCAAGAAAGTAAATCACGCTCTTAAAAATTGTTCAATGTTTCAATATATTGGTATATAGAAAGTGAACTTGTGGATTATATGCTATATAAAGTAAGCATTAATAACATCAACATTAGGGACAATACTGAAAAGTTGTACATTTTCCTTTTTTTTGAACAGCTACGCAGAAGGGATATTCTAGAAAAGTGAAGTTGGAAGACCTCTGTGAGCAAGAGAAGCATAAACATGTTGTGCTGGGGAAATGCATCTTTTGGACAGCTTGGATTGGGTGGAATTGATGAAGAGATTGTTTTAGAACCCAGAAAAAGTGACTTTTTCTTAAATAAAAGGGTCAGAGATGTAGGATGTGGACTGAGACACACTGTTTTTGTCCTGGACGATGGGACAGTGTATACATGTGGATGCAATGATCTAGGACAACTAGGGCATGAAAAAGCCAGGAAAAGACCCGGTAAGTTTAGATGTAATGAATTGAAGACCGTACGTGTGGTTGTGCATGTATTTTTTGTTTCATTATGCTACATTAAACCCAAGACTGCCAGTGCCTGTGCTGAACTGCATGCACGGTAATTCTTCCAAGAATGGACATATTTTTAACTCGAAAAGCATTCCTTTGCTTGGATCGCATCTTGTGACAGTTGGAAACAGCCAACTGTGAAACATGTCTGTCCCTCCGTACTTTTGCCTGCTGTGCAGCTGGACAGTGCCATTATCTTTTATTTCCAGCATGAAATTGGTTTACCTAAAATTGTGAGAGACTCAGTGGCTGGTTTTAATCTGGAGGGGAGGTGACCTGCTTCAATACATGGATCAGCATTGTACTATGGGTGTGGGTTTGGCTGCTGGAATATGGTGGAAATGAGTATTTGGCATACCATAGTTGAGAAACATGCTGTGTGTGTTTTTAATCACTTAACATGTGATGTGTTGCAGGTCTGATTAAAGCAATGTTCTCAATTGTTGGGGTTTTTTTTTAAGAGCTAAAAATAAAACTTTTGATAAAAGACTCTTCAGCATATGCGGTGCTCCAGGAAGAGGATTCGGAAAAGCCTAAAGGACGCAATGTAAAATTGCTTTGGGCTTTTTTTCTTCCTATTTATGTTATATGTGTGTTTCTGGTTCTTGCCAGAGCAGTTCTGTAGCAGAAGTGGGTAAACATCTTGCAGGGACTGCAGAGGAGTGTGCACATGGGCTCCCTTCAGAGCTGTGCCTGTGAGTCATATCTGCGTGCCACTGAGATAGGGAACGGTGCTTCTGACACTCCTTATAGCATACCGTAAGCAAACTGAAAAGGCTTAGTAAGAGTTTATTCTAATCACTGCTATAGCAATTTTACAAGTTACTTGGCATGATACTTGATAGAAATATTCCAAATGGCAAGAAGGCATTATGCAGTATTTTAGTAGTTCTCCTTTATTCAGAGTTTCAGATTTGGTGCCAAGTAAAGATTTTTTTTTTTTGTGTAGTTGATATATAACTTTTTAGAACTAATTTGGACTTCTATTGGGAAATGGTAAATGGATATTAAAATGGATAAACTTTAATCCTGTGCAAACACCTGCTTCATGAACATGAATAGAAACTCAAACTCAGCTGGTCAAACTTACTCTGAATACTTGTAACCTGCTTTGAAATTGATGCTGAATTGTCTTTTAAATCTCAAGTTGCAACAAAAATATCTGACTTTTTATTT
Source organism: Calidris pugnax (assembly GCF_001431845.1). Lineage (NCBI taxonomy): Eukaryota > Metazoa > Chordata > Aves > Charadriiformes > Scolopacidae > Calidris > Calidris pugnax. The sequence continues at coordinate 7,831,954 of NW_015090828.1, read as the reverse complement.
TTGTTTTTTTTTTAAAACAGCCTTGTGTAAGCTTTCATATGTAATGGACAAACACCTACTATAATTTTTTTTTTTTAATATGCTCAGACACAGCAGCCATGAGGATTGTAATGTCCTCCTCCCGAATTTTTCTTTCATCTAGAGGTGCTGGACAAAACTGTTGAATGTTCTAATATGAAGTTGGTTTTACTTGTGCGTTCTAAAGAGGTTCAGTACCTTTACAAATGGGTGTATGCTGTCTTTTCAACGTATTTCTGTTACCTGCAGATAATTTTGTCGCTGACAAGCCTTTGTCACCTCCGTGTCACCAGTGGCGCTATTTAGCTGTGCCTTCCCTCTTTCCTCCCCATGGAGCTCTGCCTGCCATAGGGATTGTGTGAATGTTCCTTAATCCATATTAGGGGAAGGCAGCCTGGCAGGTTTAGCAGCTGGTGAAGATAGTCTGAGCTAATCTGCACGCTGTTGCCTGAGCTGGAGAGCGCTTACATGACCTCTTCCACTGGCAGAGCTGTGGAGGCTGTGATGCGCCTGAATTGGGGTGATAACCTCTTTAATCAGACCGGCTGTTTAAAAAAAATGAACTTACATCTGCTGCCTGTGTTGCTTTATTTTGGAAACTGAGTGCCTGTCGTGTTGCAGATACTGGTAGCTACTGTTTTGAAGTTGACTTAGGCTGTGCTAGACTGTGTTTACAGTGCATGTGACATTGATGATACACAGGCTTTTTCAGGGGTGTGCTGTTCTTAGGCAGAAATAGAATTTATGTGTTTGAAAACTGGGCATAAAATGTCCGAGCAGGTTCTCTTAGTTAAGGGGATTCTTGAAAATTCCAGCCTTCATGACAAGCCCTGCTGATATTTCTCTACTTTACTGTTGCTGAAATGAAAATGTTAGACTTCTGATCACAAATCGTAAGCATGGAAACAAACTTTTGAGTTTTTCCAAATTAATTTAAAGGTATTGATGCAGGCTACTGGAAAAAAAATCACAGATATTTTAGTGCTTACTTTTCAGAGGCATGCCCTGTATATCTAGAAAAATTAGTCTTTAGGATCTATTTCTACAGTATTTTGCATTATAAAGAGGACATTGTGTAGCTCATTGCAAAATCAGTAGCTTTAGTCTTTAATTTGCCCTGCCTTGTTTTGCAGGCTTTTTTGTTAATAATGAATAGGTGAATTTAATTTGCTGTGGTGGAATGTTTTCCTCTTACATAATGTCTACACGTGTAGTCATTTGACAGTAATCTATTTGACCTTAATGTTAATTGGGTTTCTGTGCTCATTTTCATATGGCAAGATTAGAAGGAACTATTATGATCAAGCTGCGGTTTTTGTGCACTTCTGTATATTGCTCCAGATACAGTCGTTGTTTGGTTACTTTGGGGTGTCAAATTTAACTTCCTTCTGCTAGAATAGCATGCTTATAATTTTAAATTCTTCTTCTAGAATAGAATGCTTATAATTTCAAATAAAGGATGTTTTGGCAGACTTCTGAACCTACTTCTGTGTCATTTCAATTGATGTCTTAGTACTAAGTATAATTGTCTTGAACATTTCTAGCTTGCTAGTAGCTTTTTTTTAAAAAAAAACCTAACTTTTCTTTTTTGTTTGTGTTTTGTGTTTGTTTTTTTAGAGCATGTTGGTGCACTGGATGCCCAAAATATTGTAGCTGTGTCATGTGGAGAAGCCCACACTCTTGCATTAAATGACAAAGGTCAGGTGTATGCTTGGGGTCTGGCTACTGATGGACAGCTTGGCTTGCCAGGAACAGAGGAATGCATCAGAGTGCCCAGGTTAAAAATAATTAGTAGTAGTAATTTTTATTATTATTTTTTTTAAAAACGTTGTGCTTTTATCACATTGGTTAACCTATTCTGCTATTATAATTAAAAACAGGCATTAGAAAGTGTACTTTAGCTATGGCACTTGCACGCTGTAGGCAGTTTCTCAAAAGGTCAGCTTATGTGAGAAGTGTGTTACGAGTTTGCTTGGTCTGGTTTGTTGGGGTTTGGTTCCCTCTTTTTTTTCCTTTTTTCTTTTTTTAAAGTCATCTGCAAAGAATGAGAGTTATGTTGGAAAAGCAGGATGGGTATTTTAAGAATGTAAATGGGGGATTGATAACTGCCTTTAAGAGAAGTTAAAGAGAAGTAGAGCGCTGAACTTTCAAGCTCAGTTGTGGGAGTACATTTAAAGAAGATATATTCGCAATCTGATCTTCATACTTCAGTTTTCACCCCGAAGCTTTTTAGCTGTGATCAAATAATATATTTTCTAGTTATAAAAATGAGTGCTTGCCAGATTCACTTGCTTCTTTTCCAAATGCTGTAAGCATTGCAGCTAGCTGCAGTCCACGTCTCTACTGGCATGAATAGGTTCACTGAAATCAGTGGAACTGTCTGTAGCAGTAAGTTTGTATGTTTGCAGGCTGGAGGTTTTCTAATTTTGTTTTTTACACAGGAAAAAGACATGTGGAAGTAATAATTCCTTGGAACATTACTAATTTATAAGTTTATCATGGCTGTGACAAGTATAAATATGAAAGATAGAAATAACTATTAAAAAGGCTTTTTTTTATTTCTGTAGCAAATTTAAAAGCCTTTTAGAAATTGTTTTTTTGTCATCAAAAATTGAAAGCATACTAGATTTAATGCATAATCATATGTATTTGCAACTTTTTTATAACATTGCGCAATACTTAACAGCTCTGCAAACTGGTGTTTTGAGCGAAGTTAAGATTGGTAGAGATGAAAAATTGAGTGTTTAGATTTTAACAGAAGGTAATTCAGGCTTTATGTCTAATAGTGATATGAGGAAGATTGTAAAACCTATTTTCTTTTGGAAACCAGGAAGTAAGAATAATTTTCTTCTTGCATACGGCATTTATTTCCTCCATTCAGCTGTGTGACATCTCCTTTCTAGCACATGAGCCTCCCTAATACTTTGTTACGGTCTTTTACTGACTCTTAAAATTTGAAAATAAGACATAAACCATCCTTGAAAATGTTAGGGGAAAAAAAGCAGCTTTGCTTACTGACTCTTAAAATTTGAAAATAAGACACAAACCATCCTTGAAAATGTTAGGGGGGGGGAAAAAGCAGCTTTGTTTCTTGCATACGGCATTTATTTCCTCCATTCAGCTGTGTGACATCTCCTTTCTAGCACATGAGCCTCCCTAATACTTTGTTACGGTCTTTTACTGACTCTTAAAATTTGAAAATAAGACATAAACCATCCTTGAAAATGTTAGGGGAAAAAAAGCAGCTTTGCCTTAAGACTTTATTAAATAGCTTCTAATTAAAGTTAGGATATTTAAATTAGATCCATATATACTTCAGTGTAAAGGATATACTTTTTGTATATTACCCTTTGGCATGACTTTATATTTATTTCATACCATGACGTAGTAGCTTAATCTCTTTTCTGTTTTCTTACCTCTATAGAAATATTAAAAGCTTGTCAGAGATCCAAATTGTTCAAGTTGCTTGTGGTTATTATCACTCGCTAGCACTCTCAAAAGGTAAGCCAAATTCTTCTGAAGTTTTGGGCAATTTCTTACCAGGTAATTCTAAAGGTTTCAACATTTAAGCACTCTCAAAAGGTAAGCCAAATTCTTCTTGGGCAATTTCTAACCAGGTAATTGTAAAGGTTTCAACATCTGTTATGTCTTTTTGAAAAAGGAAATGTTTGTTGGTTTTTTTTTTTTTTTTAAACACGCTACCACTTAGCACAGATGCGATTTTAGGTTGATATGGGAAGTGTAATTTAATGATGGAAGCTTGAATTCAAGAAATAAATGTACAAACAAATACTGTGTTTTTCTGCTTTTTTGCTTTTTATTATCTTGCTTTCATGTAACTTCCTTTTTAATTATTTTTTCTCTCCTTTTTTGGTCCTCTTTCATCTTGCTAACATGTCTCTGTCACTAGACTGTTTTATCCTATAACTTTAAATTCCCAAGGCTAGCAGGCAAGGAATTCCTTGTCTGCTTTTCTGTTGCAAAGTCTCGGTTCTTTTGGTGTTTCTATAGCTAAAATGTAATGTGACATATATGCTATACATATACATAACCCACCTTTTGAAAGGTTTAAACATCTGTCTTCAAAACTTTGCTGGGGCTAGTTAGTATAGCTATCCAGAAATGGATATGAATTTAAATTTGCTGCTTGTTTGTTTCATTCTGACAAAGGAGAGCTGTGGCCAAAGCTTCCATTTGGAACAAGTGGCTGCTGGACAGGGTTAATGGAAACTTAGAAACTCAAAACAAAAATTCCAGAAAAAGTGTAAAGTTTGACAGTTTCTTAACCAGGTGTGGGTAAAATATGAACTAAATAAGCTGTGGGGAGGAAGGTGTTAATTGTATGCTAAAGATCTTTTTCTTTTCCCTTAAATTTAATAATTTATACTGAGTATATGTGCCTTAATTCTGTACGTGACACTTCATGGGCTCATATTGAGTGTTTTCTGTGCCATTATGTATTCCCAAGCATCTCTACCATTATAACCTGGTGAGATTCCTCTGTTTTCAGGACAGAGATTACAAATAACCCTTTGCCTGGGTTAAGTTCAGCAGTAAAATGTGGGGAGTATCAGAATTGTGCTGTTCAGCATTCTGTTGGTCAAAGGTGCCAGAATGCAGTAGGAGTTTGTAATTTAAAATTCACTTAATGTTTTAAATAGTTACAAGCTTCAAGTACAGTGTCGCTGTCCTGTTGCCAGTTCATGGATTCACAGCTCCGTGTTTCTGTTCTTCACATGTGTTGTAGGATGTCTCTTTGTTGTTTTGGTTTGTGGGGGTTTTTTTTGTTTGTGAGAGGAACTGCAGAAATATTTGCAATATTGCAAGGTTATGGCCTTAAAAATAGACCCACACAGGGAGGAAAATGGGATGAACTTACTTGAATTGGGCATTTTGAGAGGAGACTTTGTGGTAATTTTATTATTTATCTATATATGGGATATTATTCATGTGGTTATAAATGATTGGCATGGGATTTCTCTGCTGTTAGGAAGATTGTTCTGTTTAAAAGAGGTGGTTTGGGGTTTTGGTTTGTTTTGTTTTTTGTTTTTTATCTGATTGGTTTTCAGTGTCGCTGTCCTGTTGCCAGTTCATGGATTCACAGCTCCGTGTTTCTGTTCTTCACATGTGTTGTAGGATGTCTCTTTGTTGTTTTGGTTTGTGGGGGTTTTTTTTGTTTGTGAGAGGAACTGCAGAAATATTTGCAATATTGCAAGGTTATGGCCTTAAAAATAGACCCACACAGGGAGGAAAATGGGATGAACTTACTTGAATTGGGCATTTTGAGAGGAGACTTTGTGGTAATTTTATTATTTATCTATATATGGGATATTATTCATGTGGTTATAAATGATTGGCATGGGATTTCTCTGCTGTTAGGAAGATTGTTCTGTTTAAAAGAGGTGGTTTGGGGTTTTGGTTTGTTTTTTTGGTTTTTGGTTTTTTTTTTTGGTTGGTTTTGGTTTGTGGTTTTGGTGGTTGTTGTTCAAATAAATAAACAAAATCTAGAGACCTGTACCTCGGAGGGTGGGTTTCACTGTTTTCCATGTTGATAAAATCGTTGTTGGAAAGATGGAAGGAGGAGAGACATAGGAAACATTATTGTTTGAAACCTATCACATCAGCAGAAGCAAAATATTTTTGTGATTACCTGTTGATCTTTAGGATAGTAAATACGTTGGCAAAATGGTGGTTGTTCAGCAGAATGTTTTCTTTCGGAGGCAATCTTAGCATAAATAGCTCTCTGATTTGTGATTCTTCAAAATGTTGGTTGTTTTTTTTCTTTATAAGGCATCAATATAAACTTTGTGCCTCATTCATCTTATAATTAATACAATATTTTAAAATATAAAGTATATGTCACTTAAATTGTATGTGAAAAGTAAGTATGTTGTTGTATAAAAGTTTAAATGAGGCTTATGATCAGGAATTGGAAATTTTTTGCATGTCCAGTATGCAACTTCAGCAAGATCTCTGCATAAAAATACATGCAGTAGTGGAACTACTGATGGAACAGCATCTTGCTTAGTAATAACCAAACTCAACTTATCTAACACTGTTGAAACAGCAATGTTAAGAGCAGTTTTGAGAGTTTTGAATATGATTTAAATACTTGCAGTATTGTGATTAAATATTGGAGTTGTATGTCTGCAAATCCCACGAGAATGCTTAGCTTCGAAAGTCATTAATTTGTATGCATTTTCTAACTCAAAAGTATTTTAAGAGTAACTGTCTAACTTCTAGCTTTTCTTACAGTAAACAAACTTTATATAATGAAAATATATTGATTGTATTTCTTGTTGGTTTTTTTTTTTTTCCTTTAAACAGGAAGTGAAGTGTTTTCCTGGGGACAAAATAAATATGGCCAGCTGGGCTTAGGTTACGAGTACAAAAAACAAAACTCCCCACATGTGATTAAATCTCTGCTGGGAATCCCTTTTGCACAGATTGCAGCAGGAGGAGCTCATAGTTTTGTACTAACTCTTTCTGGAGCCATTTTTGGATGGGGACGCAACAAATTTGGGCAGCTGGGTCTTAATGATGACAATGGTAAGTAAACATTATTTCAGTAAAATTTTATGCTGAAGGTCTTGGTTTGAGTCTAGAGACAGAAGAGTTACTAGGAACAGACAGAACAAACCTTTGTTGAGTATTGTTGGAAAGTGCTGATGTCACGTGAGATTGCAAAAGGGAGTTTCCTCAGCTGTTTTGTAGAGAAAATTCTGACAGTGTTATGTTGAAATTCCAGCCTGCTTGACTTGTTTTCTCTCCCTGTTCTAGATTTTTCTGATTTAAACTTTCTGAATGGGATTGAATTAAGATACTGTGCAGTAGTTAAAGTTTAACTGAATTTTACGTAGATGAAATGGCTTGACAAAGCCAGTGATCTGTCAGAACTATTTGGTTGTCCTTAGTTCACACATTTGAGGCATCTTCATTGTTTTGGTACCATGTGGGTATCTGCCTTTCTTAGGCCACTTCTGATAATCATTCACAATTTTCAGCTAACCATTTCCAAAATTCCCTCTACTGGGGTGTTGATACTCATTAATGATTTTAAGTTTGACAGAGTTTCTTAACCAGGTGTGGGTAAAATATGAACTAAATAAGCTGTGGGGAGGAAGGTGTTAATTGTATGCTAAAGATCTTTTTCTTTTCCCTTACATTTAATAATTTATACTGAGTATATGTGCCTTAATTCTGTATGTGACACTTCATGGGCTCATATTGAGTGTTTTCTGTGCCATAATGTATTCCCAAGTATCTCTACCATTATAACCTGGTGAGATTCCTTTATTTTCAGGACAGAGATTACAAATAACCCTTTGCCTGGGTTAAGTTCAGCAGTAAAATGTGGGGAGTATCAGAATTGTGCTGTTCAGCATTCTGTTGGTCAAAGGTGCCAGAATGCAGTAGGAGTTTGTAATTTAGAATTCACTTAATGTTTTAAATAGTTAGAAGCTTCAAGTACAGTATTGCTATCCTGTTGCCAGTTCATGGATTCACAGCTCCGTGTTTCTGTTCTTCACATGTGTTGTAGGATGTCTTTTTGTTGTTTTGGTTTGTGGGCTTTTTTTCTGTTTGTGAGAGGACCTGCAGAAATATTTGCAATATAGCAAGGTTATGGCCTTAAAAATAGACCCGCACAGGGAGGAAAATAGGATGAATTTACTTGAATTGGGCATTTTGAGAGGAGACTTAGTGATAATTTTATTATTTATCTATATATGGGATATTGTTCATGTGGTTATAAATAATTGGCATGGGATTTCTCTGCTGTTAGGAAGATTGTTCTGTTTAAAAGAGGTGGTTTGGGGTTTTGGTTTGTTTTGTTTTTTGTTTTTTATCTGATTGGTTTTGTTTGTGGTTTTGGTGGTTGTTGTTCAAATAAATAAACAAAATCTAGAGACCTGTACCTCGGAGGGTGGGTTTCACTGTTTTGCATGTTGATAAAATCATTGTTGGAAAGATGGAGGGAGGAGAGACATAGGAAACATTATTGTTTGAAACCTATCACATCAGCAGAAGCAAAATATTTTTGTGATTACCTGTTGATCTTTAGGATAGTGAATACGTTGGCAAAATGGTGGTTCTTCAGCAGAATGTTTTCTTTTGGAGGCAATCAGCGTAAATAGCCCTCTGATTAATGATTCTTCAAAATGTTGTGATTTTTTTTTCTTTATAAGGCATCAATATAAACTTTGTGCCTCATTCATCGTATAATTAATACAATATTTTAAAATATAAGTCACTTAAATTGTGTGTGAAAAGTAAGTATGTTGCTGTATAAAAGTTTAAATGAGGCTTGTGATCGGGAATTGGAAAGGAGGAGAGACATAGGAAACATTATTGTTTGAAACCTATCACATCAGCAGAAGCAAAATATTTTTGTGATTACCTGTTGATCTTTAGGATAGTAAATACGTTGGCAAAATGGTGGTTGTTCAGCAGAATGTTTTCTTTCGGAGGCAATCTTAGCATAAATAGCTCTCTGATTTGTGATTCTTCAAAATGTTGGTTGTTTTTTTTCTTTATAAGGCATCAATATAAACTTTGTGCCTCATTCATCTTATAATTAATACAATATTTTAAAATATAAAGTATATGTCACTTAAATTGTATGTGAAAAGTAAGTATGTTGTTGTATAAAAGTTTAAATGAGGCTTATGATCAGGAATTGGAAATTTTTTGCATGTCCAGTATGCAACTTCAGCAAGATCTCTGCATAAAAATACATGCAGTAGTGGAACTACTGATGGAACAGCATCTTGCTTAGTAATAACCAAACTCAACTTATCTAACACTGTTGAAACAGGAATGTTAACAGTTTTGAGAGTTTTGAATGTGATTTAAATACTTTGACACTTCATGGGCTCATATTGAGTGTTTTCTGTGCCATAATGTATTCCCAAGTATCTCTACCATTATAACCTGGTGAGATTCCTTTATTTTCAGGACAGAGATTACAAATAACCCTTTGCCTGGGTTAAGTTCAGCAGTAAAATGTGGGGAGTATCAGAATTGTGCTGTTCAGCATTCTGTTGGTCAAAGGTGCCAGAATGCAGTAGGAGTTTGTAATTTAGAATTCACTTAATGTTTTAAATAGTTAGAAGCTTCAAGTACAGTATTGCTATCCTGTTGCCAGTTCATGGATTCACAGCTCCGTGTTTCTGTTCTTCACATGTGTTGTAGGATGTCTTTTTGTTGTTTTGGTTTGTGGGCTTTTTTTCTGTTTGTGAGAGGACCTGCAGAAATATTTGCAATATAGCAAGGTTATGGCCTTAAAAATAGACCCGCACAGGGAGGAAAATAGGATGAATTTACTTGAATTGGGCATTTTGAGAGGAGACTTAGTGATAATTTTATTATTTATCTATATATGGGATATTGTTCATGTGGTTATAAATAATTGGCATGGGATTTCTCTGCTGTTAGGAAGATTGTTCTGTTTAAAAGAGGTGGTTTGGGGTTTTGGTTTGTTTTGTTTTTTGTTTTTTATCTGATTGGTTTTGTTTGTGGTTTTGGTGGTTGTTGTTCAAATAAATAAACAAAATCTAGAGACCTGTACCTCGGAGGGTGGGTTTCACTGTTTTGCATGTTGATAAAATCATTGTTGGAAAGATGGAGGGAGGAGAGACATAGGAAACATTATTGTTTGAAACCTATCACATCAGCAGAAGCAAAATATTTTTGTGATTACCTGTTGATCTTTAGGATAGTGAATACGTTGGCAAAATGGTGGTTCTTCAGCAGAATGTTTTCTTTTGGAGGCAATCAGCGTAAATAGCCCTCTGATTAATGATTCTTCAAAATGTTGTGATTTTTTTTTCTTTATAAGGCATCAATATAAACTTTGTGCCTCATTCATCGTATAATTAATACAATATTTTAAAATATAAGTCACTTAAATTGTGTGTGAAAAGTAAGTATGTTGCTGTATAAAAGTTTAAATGAGGCTTGTGATCGGGAATTGGAAATTTTTTGCATGTCCAGTATGCAACTTCAGCAAGATCTCTGCATAAAAATATATGCAATACTGGAACTCCTGATGAAACAGCATCTTGCTTAGTAATAACCAAACTCAACTTATCTAACACTGTTGAAACAGGAATGTTAACAGTTTTGAGAGTTTTGAATGTGATTTAAATACTTTCAGTATTGTGATTAAATATTGGAGTTGTATGTCTGCAAATCCCACGAGAATGCTTAGCTTCGAAAGTCATTAATTTGTATGCATTTTCTAACTCAAAAGTATTTTAAGAGTAACTGTCTAACTTCTAGCTTTTCTTACAGTAAACAAACTTTATATAATGAAAATATATTGATTGTATTTCTTGTTGGTTTTTTTTTTTTTCCTTTAAACAGGAAGTGAAGTGTTTTCCTGGGGACAAAATAAATATGGCCAGCTGGGCTTAGGTTACGAGTACAAAAAACAAAACTCCCCACATGTGATTAAATCTCTGCTGGGAATCCCTTTTGCACAGATTGCAGCAGGAGGAGCTCATAGTTTTGTACTAACTCTTTCTGGAGCCATTTTTGGATGGGGACGCAACAAATTTGGGCAGCTGGGTCTTAATGATGACAATGGTAAGTAAACATTATTTCAGTAAAATTTTATGCTGAAGGTCTTGGTTTGAGTCTAGAGACAGAAGAGTTACTAGGAACAGACAGAACAAACCTTTGTTGAGTATTGTTGGAAAGTGCTGATGTCACGTGAGATTGCAAAAGGGAGTTTCCTCAGCTGTTTTGTAGAGAAAATTCTGACAGTGTTATGTTGAAATTCCAGCCTGCTTGACTTGTTTTCTCTCCCTGTTCTAGATTTTTCTGATTTAAACTTTCTGAATGGGATTGAATTAAGATACTGTGCAGTAGTTAAAGTTTAACTGAATTTTACGTAGATGAAATGGCTTGACAAAGCCAGTGATCTGTCAGAACTATTTGGTTGTCCTTAGTTCACACATTTGAGGCATCTTCATTGTTTTGGTACCATGTGGGTATCTGCCTTTCTTAGGCCACTTCTGATAATCATTCACAATTTTCAGCTAACCATTTCCAAAATTCCCTCTACTGGGGTGTTGATACTCATTAATAATTTTAAGCAAGTGGTTAGGTTAGACAAAAAATTGTTTCTTCATTAGTTCTATTACATTAAGTTCATGCTATCCACATTCAGGGCTCCAAGATGGGAGTACATGCTATCAGGTCCTTGTAATACACAGTTTACTATAGAATAATTTATAGCTAGTTTCATGAATTCAAGTTTTCTCACTTGTTTGTTGTTCTCATGACCATTTAAAATAAGAAAAATGTGTTGTAGTTAAAATGTGTGTTCTCATGACCATTTAAAATAAGAAAAATTTGTAGTTAAAATGCTATCTGAATTAATGCCTTAAATCTGGTCAAACTTGTGTAATAAGAAAATTGCACGTACTTCTCAAAAATCAAATTTCCATGGGAGACTTCAGTTGCTTCCACATATTCCTTGGAATATGTATGACCCCAGTTTTTTATATAAAATCACTTCTTAGTAAAATCCCTTTTTTATGTCTTGACAGGGCTTTTTCCAGGCCTTTTAGCATACTTGACAAATTTTAAGACATTAACATTAACATTTTAAAAAACTTGCTGTTGTGCAACTGGATGACAAAACTCATTTGTTCTGGTGATGGAGGGAAGTTAGTTGTGCTTCCCAATTAGTCAGTGTTCCATTCTATTATACCTTTAGTAATACTGAACTGTGACCCACTGATACCAACTTATCAGAACACTTTGAAAACATAAAGCACATAAACAGCTCAAAAGAACTGTCATTTGTTTTCTTTTCTCATGGCCAATGGCAGGTCTAACGTACTGTTCCATATTTCATGCTTTTTTGTGCTAACATACATCCTATGCTAGTAAAAATGAGAATATTTGGTACAAAGTATTTCAGTATAGTAGTCTCTGTTTTTTTCTCTAAGAACACTTCCCTCTTAAAGATATATAAACCCAGTCACAGGGATTGCATTATGCTAACAAATTTAAAGTGCTTGTTTGGCTGGAACTGCATTTGAATAATTGAGCAAAACTATATACTTTCTGATTTTTCATTTTCAAAATAAGCCATCTACCACTGTATTAAACTTTTCAGACAGATATGTTCCTACGCTGCTAAAGTCGCTGAGAACTCAGAAGGTTGTTCATATATGTTGTGGAGAAGATCATACTGCTGCCCTTACAAAGGTACAATATTTAAAGATATATTTATGCTTAAACTTCTTAATCATAGAATCATCTTGGTTGGAAAAGACCCTTGGGATCATCAAGTCCAACCATCTACCCTCCTCTACAAAGTTCTCCCCTACACCATATCCCCCAACACCACATCTAAACGGCTCTTAAACTCATCCAGGAATGGTGACTCAACCCCCTCCCTGGGCAGCCTCTTCCAGTCTCTGACCACTCTTTCTGTGAAGAATTTCTTCCTAATGTCTGGTCTAAACCTACCTGATGTTTTCAAGAGAAGATGCTACCTGAATAGGAAGTGATAAACAAAATTCTGCATGAATTTCTTCAAAGTTTATTGGATGAAGTTGAGGAAACATTGAAAGAATGGTTAAATATTTTAAAAAAAAACAAACCTCATCAAATACAAGAAATCTTTCAGTAGTTTTAAATTTTTGTCAGATTTGGTGAAATCAAGCATACAAAATATAGTGGTTTTGATATGATGGTGCATGTTGCATTATTAAAATTATGCAGATACTGAAATTTACATTAGTGTATCCTAAAGAGATTAGAGACTGTAATGCCTCTAGCACTGCTGTTATTACTGATCAGACTGAGTTAATTTTGGATTTAAATTAAATCCTGGGGGGGATTTATGTGTGTGATTGTTTAAAGTTTTCTTAGTAAATTGCTATTGTGGTGAGTTGACCCTGGCTGGATACCAGGTGCCACCAAAGCTGCTCTGTCGCTCCCCTCCTCAGCTGAACAGGGGAGAGACAATATAATGACAGACTCGTGGGTTGAGATAAGAACAGGGAGATCACTCACTGCTTACCATCACGGGCAAAACAGACTCCACTTGGGAAAATTGGTGTAACTTACTACGTAATGAGAAATAAGCCCAAATCTTAAAAACACCTTCTCCCCACCCCTCTTATCCTTCTAGGCCCAGCTTCACTCTTGATTTCTCTGATTCCCTCAAGCATCACAGAGGGATAGGGAATGGGAGTTGTGATCAGTTCATCACATACTGTCTCTGTCGCTCCTTCTTCCTCAGTGGGAGGACTCCTCACACTCTTCCCCTGCTCCAGTGCAGTGTCTCTCCCATGGGAGACAGTTCTCCATGAACTTCTCCAATGTAGGTCCTTACCATGGGCTGGAGTTCTTCATGAATTGCTCCAGTGTGGGCCCTTTCATGGGATGTAGTCCTTCAGGAACAGACTGCTCCAGCGTGGGGTCCCTGATGGGGTCACACAGATCCTGCCAGGAGTCTGCTCCAGTGCTGTCTTTGCACAGGGTCACAACCTCCTTTGGGCATCCACTTACTCTGGTGTGGGGTCCTCCATGGGCTGCAGGTGGATGCCTGCTCTGCTGGGGTCTCTCCATGGGCTGCAGGGGCACAATCTGCCTCACCATGGTCTTCACCGTGTGCTGCTGGGGAGTCTCTGCTTCAGTGCCTGGAGCACCTCCTCCTCCTCCTTCACTGACCTTGGTGTCTGCAGAGTTGTTTCTCTCACACGTTCTCATTCCTCCTCTCCAGCGGCTGTTGCGCAGCAGCTATTTACGTGCTATTGGCAAACCAATAGAAGAAATGCAGTGTTTACATAATCCACTAGTACATGTTGTAGTGTGAGGTTCCATGAAATCTTGGTCACTTATTTCAAGGCTGATTTGGAAAAAAAGCATGTGTTGTGTCTCAGTGAGGCATGTTCATGCAGAGATATAGAATTGATTAAAACAGCTGAAATACGTCAGATTGCTTTATGCATAACTATCAGCTAAATGGGTTACTTGGAGTTTTATTTTTAAACTTCTAAACTTATTTGGAAACTCTTAGGAGCAGCATAGAATGTATAAGGCTAGTGCTCTTTCCTACACTCATTTTAGTGATGAATAGTGTATTTCAAGCATCAAGTGATGATAAGTACCTTTATTTTGTGGCAGGTAAAACAATACATATGTGTCTTACTTTAAATGATTGATGACTCTGCTTTTCTTTCTGTGTTTTGGTAGTTGGATTAGACTTCAGCATTTAGGTATAAATCAGTATGTATTAGCATTTTGACATTTCCTGTCTGAATCTGTTGAATTCAGAATGTTATTGTAGAAGGCATTAGAATTTTTGAAGTAACTATTTCTAATGTTTCATTTCTGAAGACAAAAAATACCTATGTTTGTCTCCTTTTTGGGAGTTTTTTTTAATATGTTAGTTTGAATTTTTGCACTGTAACAACTTGAAAGTTTTCTTGGAGAATATGATCTGCCTAAATGTGGTCATACTTTTGTTGATTATGCATGTTTGATTTTTTCCAGAGAAAGAAAAAGGACTGTTCACAAATAATTGCTTCTTGTCCTAAAATACTCTCTTGCTTTGACTGAAAAAGATATGGCAACTTTGTAATCCTGCTGTGTTGTGTGAGGTTAGGGAAATAGAGAATATAAAGAAAACAGCGATCTGTAACTTGCTTTCTAAATGTTTTTCCCTTTTTAACATATAGAAGTTAACTTCAAACATGCTTTAAAGCTGATGGACTCTATTAAGATACTGAATTTACTGTAAATGTTTTGATGAATTATTAATGTCACCTATTTGTATAGCTCCATTTTCCCTCGTGTGATAGGCCTTGCAGAACGAGGGGTCTTGATTTATAGCTTTTGTAGACAGTACTGTGTAGACGTGTGAGGATTCTTCAAGTCCTCCTGAGACTCAAAAAAACCTGTCACTGTTTGTTATGCAGAACGAGGGGTCTTGATTTATAGCTTTTGTAGACAGTACTGTGTAGACGTGTGAGGATTCTTCAAGTCCTCCTGAGATTCAGAAAAACCTGTCACTGTTTGTTATCCTGATTCAGTGGCTGAGGCTTTTGGTTTTTCTCAGTGGATGCTGCCATTTTAATGATGGTTTCCAGCAGAGGTCCAGTCTGATGCAGAGTAGAATTGAAAGAAACAGCTTTACAATTTCAAAGTATGTGAAAATGGAAAGTTTCAAAGTTGTTGTAACGTAAGTTGTATAACTTCTGAAAGTGTTTCTGATTTAACATTCTTTCATTGGTTAATTTATTGATGAAATTAATCAAAAACACTTGCTGAAAGTGTTTCTGATTTAACATTCTTTCATTGGTTAATTTCTTGATGAAATTAATCAAGAACACTTTTAAAAAATGACTTGCCTTATGACAATATTGAAATTTTCTGGTTTTTTAAGCTTTCAAATAATGAAGCTTACTCTTTCAGTCGTACTCTGCATCATCTGCCTAAGGAGGGCAGCTTCCTATTTGGTAATTGCTTAACACTTGCTTTATGACAATATTGAAATTTTCTGGTTTTTTAAGCTTTCAAATAATGAAGCTTACTCTTTCAGTCGTACTCTGCATCATCTGCCTTAAAATTTATATCCAGAATTTAAAAGCCAAAGTATACTTCTTTTTTTTTTTAATAGTGTCAGTTTATATACTGTTGAAATTCCTCAAGAAAGCTGGAAAAGAGGAAAAGCAAGTGTTAGTGTCTATTAATGAGACAAGTTAGTGGCCAGACTATTGTATAATAATATGGAAATTAGAAGAATGTGATTTAACACGAATAAGGTGATACTTGATAGCTGGGCCACATTTTCTCAACTGCAATTAACTTCTGACCCTTCTGTCTCTCAGGGCTCTGTGGTGCCTGTATATTTTTTTCTCCTCCCCCCACAACTCCCAATTCCATCAGACAAGGAGATTTATTAAACTGCTACTTCTATTAAGTTTCTTGTTCTGAGATATGTACTGTCATTTTAATGCAAATAATTTATTTGTTTAGGAAGGTGGGGTTTTTACATTTGGAGCTGGAGGCTATGGTCAGTTGGGTCATAACTCGACGAGCCATGAGATAAACCCAAGGAAAGTTTTTGAACTCATGGGAAGTGTTGTCACGCAAATCACTTGTGGCAGGTAAGATCTATTCTGTGCTAGCACTATGAATCTTGTAAATAACTTGTTTCATACAAAACTTCATATATATTGCAATATAAAGTGGGTTTTTTTCCTCACCCTTTGTGGTTAGGGAAGACAAGATATCTAACAAAAGATATTTAGAGACCTTACTGGGATTTTAAAAACATTCAATAGAAGAACTGAAGGAAATGATACCATTTGGGAGGCTCTGACTTCCTAAATGGAAAGTGTCAATAATCGGTGTGAAGGTGGTTTTTATTGCTGTCGCTTCATATTTTCCTATTAAAGAACAAGTGTGTTTGGGGATGTACATGAGCATCACTGAGGATAAGTGTAAAATTTAGAAACATAGCTTGTTTTGTGAAATACCTGTAATACTGCACAGCACTCTGGTTCCTAGTGGGCTTTTATTGTATATGTTTTAATAGCACCCAAGAAATTGGAAAAGCTTTTTCCAGCACACAAGGAAATGCTGTTGCCCAAAGAACTGCATTCTAAGACAACAAAATGAGAAAAGCAACATAATTTTTTAAGAGATGGGCACACTTTGTTATTTGTCTTAAAGAATATGTAAATGTAAATCTGTCTTTCTAGCAATTTGGTTGACGTTGAGTGGACCTGTTCCCTTTGAGTAGTTTAGATGAATTCAATACAGGTTCTTTCCAGGCTCATGATAGGAGAGGGGGCATCTAGAGTGAGAAGGATGGGAGGGGAAAGGAGATGCAGCCAATCTGCTGGAAAACTTCAAACCTCTGAATGTCTAGAGAGATGCTCTAAAAGTCAGACTGTGGCTATGCAGGGGTTCAAGGCAGAACCTGACAGCTCTGTTCCATGAACTTTGCCATGAACACAAAATGCTGGAGTATTGCCAGTGACGGTGCTTTGCCAAGAGGGAAGTGGAGTGTTTGATACTGCAGGACCTTTCACCTACTGTTTAACACAATTCTTAGGCTGGCCTGCACAAAGCATGTTATAATGCTTAGAGTTTTGATACTGAATTTTGTTTGCCCTAGGCAGCACACTACTGCGTTTGTTCCTTCATCTGGAAGAATTTATTCTTTTGGACTTGGAGGTAATGGGCAATTAGGTACAGGAACAACCAGTAATAGGAAAAGTCCCTTCACAGTAAAAGGAAACTGGATTCCTTATAGTACTCAGTGCCCGAAAACCACAGGTAAGCAACATCTGGCGTATTTAATTCCTGGCTTCCTGATCCTTTATAGTGTCTTACAAATCTTGAGATTTAAACTAAATATGAGCTACAATCACTTCCTTCCATACAGTTCGTTTGCACTGTTCTCTGTTCCCTGAAGTGGGTTAGGTCCTTTGCTGGCAATAGAGCTAAAACTTCGAGCTGTTAGCGTTTACCTCAGCTGAAGGTAGTCTGAACTATTATTCTCTTGTAAAGATCTGCTTCAGTGAGGTTATGTAATGAAGGAACCTTTTTCTAATTGAGTGTTGATTGCAGTGTCTTAATTATTTCTCAGATTCACATTTTCACAGTTGTCTGTTTTTTATTCCTATTGCAGACAGTGAGGAGTGTTATTGTGTAAAGAGAATTTTCTCTGGTGGGGACCAAAGTTTTGCACACTACTTTTATCCACAGGTAACAGATTACATATACTTTGGTTCCAAAGTCTATCTAAGTTACATTTTAGTTTTTCTGATGCATTTTAAAACATTTTCATGTTGAAGGTGCTTCACTACATTATAAAGTTCATTAGAGCAGTGTGGAAGCACAAGATACTAAGTCAATTTAGCAGTTGGAAGACTTGGATCCGGTTACTGAGTGTTAGCTGTCAGTAAGCTCTTGAGGCTTTTTGGCATAAGCCTTTTTTTGAGATGGATGAGTGCAGCTTTTTCCTTTTAAAAAGGAAAAGGTGATTGAATATTTGAGCTGTTTACCCCTGCCCAGCCCTCCTCGGTATCTCCTGACTCCAGCTTTGCTGTCTTCTGCTCTGTAGCCATTTTAGCATACCACAGTGATGAGGAGACAAATGGAGCTTTTTGCTAAAAATAATAGGTGGTGACATAGTTTATGTGATAAGTTTTAACACTAGCATAAAACTAAGTTTTAAAAGGCCAAGAATCGATCTGTTTAAATTCTGGTACAGGAAAAAATAGTCTAGAAGGACTTTACTGTAAAAAATGGGAGTATGATGGAAAGGAAATGCCATTAGGGGATGAGTTTGGATGAAAAGACAAGATGAAGATATATGGCTGCATTCATATAGGACCTATTTCCAATACAGCCCAGCAGATATTAGAACATGGACATTCCAATACAGCCCAGCAGATATTAGAACATGGGGATTAATGAAGCATCAACAGTTGTGTTTGTGGTGTGAAAACTAATCTGGACATGAAGGAAAACAGATTTTAGTGGGAAACATGTTTGTTATTACGAAAAACTGAGTACAGGTCAGGCTTGCAGCAGCTCTTTGCTCCTACAGCCTGTTCTTGTTCCACATAATCAACAATTTTTCTGGGGATTGTTTTTTCTTAATTCTGATTGAGTTGTGGTAACTATTGCTGTGTTTGAGAGAAGCTTGTTTAGCAGTTGTAGACGGGAAAAAATACTGATAACATAGGCTCAAAATTTCTCTATTAAAACTCCTTTCTTAAAAACTTTTTCTTGTGCAATTTACTAATTGTTGGAGTAGATTCTGACTGAATAATTGAGGTGAACTGGATCTGTATGAGTGCATTTATTATGGCTTACCCTGTACGGGAAGCATTGAACTTTGATGCTGCAAAAGTATCCCTTTTAGTACTCCTTAGTTTAGTAATTTGTATTGAATTCTTTCAAAGTTATGCGAGTACTGGACTCCTGGGACTTGTGTGTCCTTTGCAGTTAAAGGGGTCTCAGCCAAAATCTGTTTGTTTTCTCAAGTTAGTTTTTGGGCGGCTCAGTTCCCTGAGTTGTTTCATTGTGGGTTTAAATGACACTTCTGCTGGGCACAAGGGGAACAGCAGGAGGGGTTCTCATCCTGATGCTGTAGGATGGAATCAGAAGTACTGATTTTTGGCAACAGCTAGTCATTATTATGCTGAGTCAGCTATATTGTCAGACTGCACCCTCAGGAGATACAAGCTTCCTTTTACTAGTTCAACCTTATTTTCAGTGCTGTTTGCCATCTTGTTTTTAACCAGTGCTCCTACTCAAAACAGTGGTCTTGCTTCTGTTCCTCTTCACTATTAGAAATCTTACTGGAATTCATTTGGTATGAGGAGCACATCAAAATGCAGCTCATCTGATGATGCAGTAAAAACATGATTCATTGTCAGAGGAGTCTGATGGAAGTGATGCTGTCCAAAAAATGGAATAGCTTTTCTGTGTATGCTCACAGCCTGGCAGTGAGCTAACGGGCTCGTTGTGACTAGGGAGAAGAGATGCTTGCTACTCTCGTGCAAAGCTTGTTTAGTGTTCACCTTCTAGAAGAGTACTTGTATGTTTAGGGAGTTTGCCATGAAGTAATCTGTGGTGTGAATCAACACACTAATCTAGATGGTTTTAGTGTATGCTCTGCTTTCATAGTGAACACAGAACTGCTAGAATCTGGTAAGTGTATCTTTGTGTTTATTTCACAGCAGTAGTCTGTGTAGGCAAATTGTCAATCAAAGAATAGGTAAAGAGCTCAGCTGCAGGACTGATTTTTTTTTTTTTCTGGAAATCAATTTCGTGTGCCTGATTCTTTACGCTTTCTTTAAAACTTAGAACATGGTGCCACCAGATGATTTTAGGTGTCCTGACTTTTTGAAGCAGATCTGGACTGTGAATGAAACATTTATTCAAAGATTGCTAACTTTCCCATCTGGAAGGCTTCCCGTAGAGATAGCCAAGTAAGTGATGTTGAGGAAAGAAGTTGTCTTTTATAATTTTATTTATGAACTGGGCATTAATGGGGTTTTGTATGTACATAGCAAAGGTATTTTTAATTGCTGATTTAGTTACATACAGAGCTTTTGCTGTGCTTTTATTGTCATGCTAGTTTAGATCCTGTAGTCTGTGTCATCTTTCACAGTTTAGATGACTATACAAGATTAAAGTTAAGGATCTAGTTGCACTTTTAAAAATAACAGTAAGAAATGTAAAGAAATATGAGAACAACTCCAAGATTATTGCTTCTACTTTATTAAAGGAGGTTGCAAAGAAATTAAAAACAAATTCCAAGACTTGCTTTCACTTGCAGTGTTGTAAGCATCGAGTCTTGACTTGGAGGTTTTATTTAGTGTTGTTTAGTCTTATTAAAGTCAGAGTACCATCCTTTGTACAGTGTAATTTATTAGGGATTAAATACAGTGTTTTTTAATTGCAAATGCTAATTTGTAAAAATAAAATAAATGTGTCTTATTTCGTATGACAATTCCAGTGAAATTGATGGAACATTCTCCTCAGCTGGGTGCCTGAATGGGAGCTTTTTGGCTTTGAGGTAAGTGGTCAGGCTTTTAAGCCATTATTCCTGTGAACAGAATTAATGGTGGTTATCTTCCTGGTGTCTCTTGTTTCAACTCTAACACCTTCCCCGTATTTCCATACCTTACTGTTATTTTGATGCCTGCCTTTTAAATTTGTAGCTCTTTTACTGCCATATGGTTTGTCAGCTGGCCCAAATGCAGTGTGTGTTCTGCTGGTCTTGGGAAGTGTGTGCCTCCTGGCTGCTACCACGTAAGCCAGAAAAACTCATCCCTTCTTAGCCACAGGTTATATATCATACAAGGGGAATATATTGCATGGGCTGTTTTAGATCCTGGTGTTTTAACATGATTGCCTTGCGGTTAGAGAAGATTATTTTTTTCAGTTGCTTCAAAGGTCATGTAAGAAATGGAAGTCTGATACTGTGATCTCTCACATTTTAATTCCGTAGTAGGCGAGGCTAAAAATTCAAGGTCAAAGAAATTTTTGAGTTGCCGAGAATACAGAATTCAGTCTTTTTCTCTGTATTTTTTTTTCTCGCTGCAGCAATGATGATCATTACAAAACCAGTGCTAGATTCTCAGGGGTTGACATGAATGCTGCTAGACTACTATTTCACAAACTTATACAGCCTGACCACGTTCATATATCACAACAGGTTTGTGCTGCATGTTTTCCTTGTTTAGACTTATCTTTCTGTGTTATACCTATTCAGAAAAACTATCATTATACTTGGTCTGACCCTTTAAATCACTTTCTTTACTCAATAATATATCAACTGCAAATATGTAAAACTGTTGTGCTGTGCCAATTAGGTAACACATCAGCATATTGTATGTGTCTGTATTGTAATATTTAATATACTTTTTTTTTTCTAAATGTGTAACAGTCTAATTTAAACTCTTGATGATTGTTTTCTAGGTTAATTTTATCTAGATGGGCATTTGTTTGAATTCACAATTACATTAGAATAAACTGAATTTTATGATGTGCTGTAGGTGGCAGCTAGTTTGGAAAAGAACCTTATTCCCAAATTGACCAGCTCCTTACCAGACGTTGAAGCTTTGAGGCTGTATCTCACTCTACCAGAATGCCCACTGATGAGTGATGCAAACAATTTCACAACGTTAGCTATTCCTTTTGGAACAGCTATTCTGAACCTAGAAAGAGCTCCTCTGAAAGTTCTTGGTAAGAAATTGAATTCTCTACTGTTAAAACTAAGAATCTCCAGATTAAAATGTATAGAAATTCCATCAGTGAAGACCTGGTCTCGGCAACATCTACTGGGTATTTCTAGTTCTCTAGAATTCTCCACTAGGAAGATTAAGGGTTAGCATTGCTTGATACGTAGGAAAACACCTATTCTGTTGCTTCTGGGTGAGTTAATTGGCCATCCATATGAATTCATCTGGTATTGTAATTTTTGGAATGATTTCATTTGGGAGGCATTAAACTGTGTAGTTCAGTGTATTTGATATGTGTCTTTGTGCTTTAAAGTGAAAATGATGTGGTCAGACAGCTAACAAGCTCTAAGCAATTTACAGAAGTGATGCAGAGCAGATGTTAAATTGCCTTTGTTTTGACTACAACACCTGTTTTGTTTCTTCTGAGAGATTCATGTTTTCTCTCTGATCCTAAGTTGTGGTCTAAGAATAGCTCTATTTTTTTAAGTCTGCTTCCTTACACCTTCTTATTGTGACTCCTGTCACCTGAAATTCAGCTTAAAGTGTTGAAGTTTTAAGTTATTTCCTTTTTAATTTGTATCTTTTTGAGAGGGTGCTTTCCTCTTCATTATTTTTTGCCTTGTAACCCATTTCTTGTGTTTTTTAGTAGTTTTTGGTGAGAGTAAAGAGCTTGTCTGCTGTAAAGGAAAGCAAACTGTTTCTTTGAACTGGGGTTATTTTTTTGTGTGTTGCTTCACTTTCCATTGCGATCAGGACCGTTTGCTTAAGTCAGAGTTTCAGGATTTGAGTTATCTGGTTTTATGTCAAAAGCTATTTCTTGATACTGTTGCGTGCTCTGGGTGAACAGCCTTTATTTAAAGAGTTATTGTGTATAGAGGTTTTATTATTTATGTAAAGAGTAGTGTGGTGTTTAAAAGTCTGCACCGCTCTTGCTGTGTCAAACTTTTTTTTTTTAAAGTCTTTGGTAACTGACAAGTATGCTTTCTTGCAAAACTTATTTTTTAGTTAGAAGAATAGCATAACGTAATGTTGTTGTGACAAGTACTAAGTTGGTGTGTTCACCATTTGTTGACAGAAAATTGGTGGTCTGTACTTGAACCTCCGTTATTCCTCAAGATAGTGGAACTCTACAAGGATGTCGTAGTCCACCTCTTGAAGTTGTGCAAGATTGGTGTTCCAGCTTCTGAAAGAAGAATACTTACCAATTTTCTACACACGGCTTTCAGAGTTCTGGAAATACTGCATAGAGTATGTTTACATCAATTTTAAGCAATTACTTATCTATTTGTTTTTGTCAGCATCTGTGTACTGTAGAGCTGTTAGAAGAAGCTAGTTATTAAAGTGTTTTAAATAGTTAAACTTGCACCTACAGAGATATCTGTAGTTGTTCCATGTGGACCAATGAACCATTGAAATTCTGGGTTCCAGTCTGACATGGTGATGGAATTACCCATTTTCTTGGGGACACACACTGACCCAGTCAATTGCATCTGTGAGGGTACATTGGAAAGAATTGCCTCTTAAGCTTGAAATGGTAGCAAGTAACATCACAAATGGAAAATAAGAGCAAGCTGTATTTTGAACAGGAAAGATCTGCACAGTTAACCAAGACAAACATTTATTTTCTGATTTGTTTATTCCATTTGTTAGTATTTTAACTTAATTCATGGAATCTATTGAATTTATGAACTTTGAATGAAAGTAGCCTAAATCTTTTGGGGGAGCCAGACTATGCACATCACAGTGCATTATCTAAGGCTGATGAGGTTTCCCCTCCCACCCCCTCTTTTTTTTTCCTTTAGTTTATTCTGGTCCTATGGCATTTTCTGTTTATAGGCTAAAAGCATTTTAGGCATTCCTTAAGGTGCTGGTCAAGTGCTGTGTTTGTACGATCCAGCAAAATGGGCACAGGTGTCTAAACTGGGCCTTTGTGTGCTGTACATCACAGCCCTCTGCCCCAAGCTGTCAGAAATTAATGAGAAAAGAAAGAATGGAAAAAATTTCTGCTTTGGAAGTTGGAATTCCTATGCTATGGTTTGCTCAGTTTGTTTTTATTCTTTATGGAGACCATCAAATTAAGGCTGGGAGCAAGGCTGCCTAGTAACGATCTTGTGTTAGAAGTGCTAGATGTCTGTTAGGGATTCCCATATGGAAAGCTGTTGGTATATAATAAATTATTATTTTGCTGACTTTAGAACTTCTGTCACTGCTTAGGCTTACAGTAGCTGTAAACCTTAACAGATGAAGTTGATTTTAAAATCTTAGAGCCTTGTAAGTAATTGTGGAATTGTTAAGTGCTCTCTTAAATTCCAATTTTTTTCAAAACTCAGCTTTGACTACTATGTAGCTACATTGTAGAAATAGTTAAATTTGTACCTACCCTGCTGCCCAGCTGTTTATGTTCATAAAATGGGCAGACATATCTGAGGTGTTTCACTGATTAAGTATCTGGTGGCTTTGGGGGCAGAGGGGAGGGGGAAGGAGATGTTTGAGAGAAGTAGACTTAGATTATCTGGTTATAAAGACAGAATTAGGGATCTTGCTGTTCTGGCTGTTAATGGTGCTTGAAAGTCCTTGGGAAAAGAAGTGTGTGTTAGGTAAGTGTGGATGCTTTTGGATTAAAATTATACTGAAGAGAAAAGCCTTTATGTAAAAAGTTATTTTTCCACGTCTCTCTAAGCTTAATGTTTAATGTTTTTTTTTAATGTCTGGTAAAGGGTAATAGAGGTAGTGTTCATATTGTAATTAAAAACAGAGTTCTTGAATCATAGTTCTTAAACTTGTGCAAATATAGGAACGAGTATTTGCTGCATTGTGTGTGTGAATATGTGTATTCATCACTGGTCCTAGGAGATCGTATGATGTTCCAAAGCGGCAGCACTGTATTATTTGATGCTGTATGCTCAGCTAATCTTATTTTTCTTTGCATCTTTGAGATATTCTGAATAATCCACGTATCTATGTCTTTAACACTGTATTTTGCATTCTTGTAGGTACTGTTGTTGATCTAGATTTATTTTATTTTTTTTTAGTAGCTGGGTATCTGTGGCTGATATATCAAATACTTGAAAAACATAGAAAATGACCTTTTGGAAACTGTTATGCAAAGTATATAAATAAATTGTGCTTCTTTAGGTAAACGAAAGAGGACAAGTTATACAGTATGACAGATTTTACATCCATGAGATACAAGATCTGATAGATATCAGAAATGACTACGTCAACTGGGTCCAGCAGCAGGTATTCGGAATGGTAAGTTGGTTGGGTTTTGTTTGGGTTTTTTGTGGGTTGCCCCATGTGGGGTTTTTTTGTTATTCTTTTTTTCCCTTTAAAAGCCTGTAGATTCTCTAAATACTGGCGCTTTCTTTTCATAAAAATATTTTCACAAATCAGTGGTGCTGAACAGATTTATCTTACATCAGGCACGAGCTAAGGAAGAATTGTTGAATAGGTGTGTTTCCTGTAGGGTGTCATTCTTAGGACTGACACTGTTCAACATTTCGATCCATCAAGTAAAAAGTGATTGAGAATGCTGTCGTTTGAGACCTGCCATGTCAAAAAAAGCTAGGAGAGTGATAATTCATGACAGGAAAACATCCAGAATAACCTGAATTGCTATATAAGATAGGTTCAGTCAATGAGAAAGCTGAAACTGTCTTGGAAAACTAAGTCTAGAAGCATAATAGGGAGTTACAGAGGACAGATAACTAACATAGTTTTCTACTTTGAGTATAGCAACAAGAGCTGAGATAATTAATTCCTGGATCTGTAAACAGAAGAGTGGTAAGTGGGAGTAAATTAATGACTGTGCAGAGAATTAGTGAGTTGGATAGGATTTTGCCACACCGTTCTTTGACTTATGCTTTAAAAAAATATTAAGTAAATTAATATGCTTTCTCTAGGCACCCAAATTTAACTTTTTTGCAGCAGTACCTGGAGGGTCCTGAACATGGGAGATGTAGTTTTGCTGTACTTTGTGAATACAAAGCAAGTGACACTGTCTACCAAAAAATTCAGATTGCAATGTAAAACAACAACAGCAGGGAGGCTGGGGAGCAGAAAGAAATGATGAGTCAGTATTGGCGGTCACGACAGACATTTGTTTTAGCCAAGCTTGTCTGAAAGAAATAACCAGCCTGGTTTGGGCAGCTATGAGGGGGGCTGTACTAAATGAGATGTAGAAGCTAGCGATGAGCATTGCAGGGCCTTGGAAGCAGAGAGTGGCTCTATATTTGGAACAGGGAAGAGTATGCCAGGGAAGGGTACAGAAGTGATGGAATTTAAAAGATTATGACCTTCGCATGCTTTAAATGGATGTAAAAACACCCAAATTGCATATGTCATGATTGGAGAAGATAATAGTGAATATGGGAAAATGAGAGCTGGAAAATTGCTTTGTAATGAAAGTCTTAAGCTTGTTAATTAAGTCACAAGATTGAGCAGTAGCTTGACATTACTGAGAAAATACTAGATACTGAATTTCCCTTTAATCATCATCATTTTGTCATGTATTTGTGCAGTTTCAAGTTCAGCAGAGAAAGTTATTTTGATTTATTACAGGACTGAAAGAAATTCCATGGCCTTAGATCTCTTTCATAAATGGTTTTGATGGCCTTGCCCTGCCTTCATGTTCACTAGTTTCCTGTGTTCTTGCTTTTAAAATGATAAGAAGCCCTACTTGCCTATTGAACCTGTCGTAATGAATCAAATTTGTTTTGCTAATGTAACTTTTATTGTCATAACTTGAGGCAAAACTGTTTGCTTGGTTCTTTAATTAAAACGTGGAGAGAAAAATGTAGAAGAAAAGAGAATTTCTGAAGTATTCAGAGTATTCTCAGAGAGAAACTTGGAAGAAAAAGCTTTAATTCTTTCAACAACAGAAAAATGAGTGGGGAAAACCTGAAGATACTAAATGATGAACTATTGATTTGAAGAGGTGTTTTTGAGATACAGATTAAAGAAGTTGAGAAAAATGTATGAATTAGGAATAAATAATAGTAGATACAGTAGCAGTACAAAATTGCATAAATCTGTGACAAATTGGGTACTCAAATCTGATGTTTACTGTAGGAATTGGGGACAGAGATAGAAAGGAAAGCGTTCTGGTCATCACTTTCTGTGACCCGTGGATGTCTACATATTTGACTTTTCATATATACGTAGTCAGATTTAAAAGTTATTAGTTTGTCATTACCTTTTCTTCTTTTTCTGTTTTCTGCCTGCTGGATGGAAACAAACTTAGCTTTCGGGGGGGGATAGGAGGGATAACGTAGCACCAGAGGGATAACTTAGCACACTTTCTTAGCACAGCTGATGTAGCTCACTGTGGAAGTCTCCACACAGCCCCAGCCATATGTATTGGTCTCTCTCAAATTTCAAGAGTCAATTGCTTTTCTCATGACACATCTTATCAGAGAACCAAATGATTCATGAGACTTTATCATAAAGTGGTAGGGGTCTTTTATATGTATAAATTTTTATTCATTAAAAATGTTTTGCATTTAATTTGACGTGTTTACAGTCATTTGAGAATGAAAATATGTAGGTAAATGCAAATGTCACTTATTAGTGTATGGAACTAAACATCTAAAATGTTTGATTTTTTGCATCTAAGATAATGATACTTTAATGGTCCTTTTTTAAAAGACTGTTGAAAGTCATGGTTGTATTTGGTAGATTAATTAGAATGTTTATGGTTGATATTTATTTCTCAGTAAACATTCTTTTGGGGGGGAAGATGTAGATAAATCTTTTAATTCTACATCAGAGGTGAATAATTAATGCAGACACTAATGCTGCTTTTTCATCTTAATTATTGCTACCTTTGTGCAAATGCTGTCATAGGATGTCAACCATGGATTAACTGAGGTAAGATTGGTTGCAATCTGATTTCTTTTGCAGAATGTAAGGAAATCAGAAATATGAATGTCGAGGATTGTCTGATGTGTTGTATTCAGAGTAAAGCTTTAAATTAGCATGGCTGTAATTTGAAAAGGTTTTTGTGGGGCAAAAATATGTAATTCTTTGTATTGCAAATTCAGAGCAGCATTTGAAGACAAGGACTATTTTGATGATATCTACTGGCCGTAATAAAAGTTCTGAAATTAAAGTGTACTGAGAGTGCTGTTTGTGTGTGTTTTGGTTTTTTGTTTGTTGTTTTTTTGTTCTGGGTTGGTTTTTTTTTTGGCTGAAGTACTAAGTAACTGAAAATCTACTTAATTTTCCTAAAATGCTTTGTCCTGCGTTGACAATTAGTAAAGATTTCTTTCTTTCTAGTAAAGTAGATTTATTAAATGAGTACTATTGCAGTGGTTTCTTTAACCATGATTGTGGTTTTAAATAAGCAGATATATGACATGTTTTTTTTGTTCTAGTTAACAGATATTCCTGTTACAATTTGCACATACCCATTTGTATTTGATGCCCAGGCAAAGACAACTCTCCTACAAACAGATGCAGTCATGCAGATGCAGGCAAGTGTCTCAGTTTTTAATGTTAGGAAATTTATTTATTTTCTTAAGTTGGGTGTCTAGGGGGGTTGTGATTAGTGTTGGACTTTGCAGTGTTTTTTGTTTGGTTTTTGTTAAACTATATAATCTCTTCTCCATGAGAGAGGGATGTAGTTTTGATCTCGGAGTATGTATGTGACAGAAGCTAGTGGTTCTGTGGGCTTGGGATCTCATTAAAATTAGATTATTTAGTAATTGCATAAATTTCTAAGGAACTTATTTTCCTTTCATTAATGAGATGCCTGTTGTGAGGTGTTAACCTGTAGCACAGGTGTGTGGAGAAAACAACCAACCAACCAAAAAACCCCCCAAACTCCACATACACCACAAAAAGGCCCCAAACCAGACCACTACCCCCAACCCAAAACCAACCCCACCTCCCATGTGAGCAGGCTTCTAGTGATGGGGGTGTAGAGCCTGGAGCTGGAAGTCTATCTTGTTAGAAGCAGCAGCCAGTTACTTTTAATTTCTTATCTTGCTAGGACTTAGGAGCTAGTGCTGTTATGATGTGATGCGGTGAGCTATACCTTTGTTCGATGTTTGGAATTTTTTTAAAAACAAATATAATCCATACCTGTCCAGTTGCTGTAAAGGTATAATGAATCATATTCTTAAAAAGGGATGGAAGAATGAAAGGAGGCTACTGCAAAAGTAACACCAATAAAAACATCAGCCACTCCCCCTATGTTTATAATGTTTAATGTAATAAAAGTTACTGTTCTGAGTCTGAAATTAAGCAGAAGAGATAAGTTATGCACAAGTTATGGGCTCATGTAGAAAAATACTAGCTTGCTGTTGTAGTTCATAATAAACATAGTTTCTTATGCCTTTAAAAATATACATACACAGTCAATGCCAACATTTGATGAGTTCAGGGAGGGAAACGATCACATTGAACGCTTCTGTCAAAAATGTTAAATAGTATTAAACCACACAAAGTGGCTTTCAACAGTTCTTTGCCATATTCAGAACACTTGCAATAGTATTTTGGTTTTGAACAGTTGTAGTACAAAAATTCTAATACAAATGAAACAGATGAACAAACTGCTTTTCGTTGTATAAATTAGTTCTAAATGGATGTTTTCATGGCAGATTTGTATTAAACAGCTTACTTTTCATTAGGTGAAGCGCAGGGGCTGTTTTGTTATCCAAAGTATTTTGACTGGAATGTTGAAAACTCTATTCTAAGACTTCCCTGAACGTTGGCATTGATAAGGCTAATGGGTAAAGGCAAAATACTTCCTGAGATAAAAGGAATATGAAGCAAATTTGGGCAAATTCAGTAGTTCTCATAATAGCTATTCCCATTCATGTCTTCTGCACTTTTTAAGACAAGACTGATGGACATTTGACAGGAATCTTATGTCACCTACTGACACTTTCACTTTGTTTTTTTTCCCAGATGGCTGTTGATCAGGCTCACAGGCAGAATTTGTCTTCTTTCTTTCTGCCAGTATATGAATCTGTCAACCCATGCCTGATACTAATGGTACGAAGAGACAATATCGTAGGAGATGCTGTGGAAGTCCTAAGGAAAACAAAGAATGTAGACTACAAGAAACCACTCAAGGTATTATCAGTACCTGTTGCTCAAAGTGTTTTTCACTGACGTGCAAGTAATTGAGAATACTTTTGGAGAAATCTTGTTTCACAATTGTTTGTAATTCAGTTAACATTGAATTGTGTCTTTCAGGTTATTTTTGTAGGGGAAGAAGCTGTTGATGCTGGAGGTGTGCGCAAAGAATTTTTTTTACTCATCATGAGGGAGTTGCTAGATCCCAAATACGGAATGTTCAGGTATTATGAAGAGTCCAGGCTGATCTGGTTCTCTGATAAGGTAGGGTGTGATCTATAGTCATCAATTTTCTTTTACCTTACAATATTTGTATTAATAATGTATGAACATAGGAGTCTGTGGTAGCTTTTTTTCGAGAGGAGAAGCTGAAATAAGTATTCTCAAAAAAATGTTTATTTTTGTCATTGTTAGATCAAAACTTTCCCTTTCAGTTTTTCCCTGTTCCTCACTTCTTACCAGTTATCCCCAGCCCAGACAAGTTTAGTGGGAAGAAGTGCCAGCCAGAGTAAACTGATTCCAAGAGCAGAATGAGTAAATCAAGATGGCAGGAAAAAAAAAGTATCTAGCAGTAGCATATTGAGCAGGTTTTTCTGTGTTCAGTCACATTTATGGGTCCATTTTGTAGGTGGTCTTCTGGTCATGCTTTCTTGGAAGTTTTGATCATTGATATTTTAGTCCTCTTTCAGAGAAAACCACTGACGACAGTGGCTATGTCACAAATACCTGAACATTAACATTTCCACAGTTGTCTTTTAAGCCATGGCTATTAACTCCGACTGAGTCAACAATGAGCTCCTCCCTCCTCCTCTACAAAATTTTTTTAAAAATTGACATATATTTAAGCAGTGAATAGTGCAATAGTAAGTCACTGACTGACAATAGTTGCAATACTTACAGCATGTCCCTTGTAACACAAAATATGTTGTATCAGCTTCTTTTTTTAAAGTAGAAAGAGTTCTGTTTCCTTGGATTTCAGTCTCTCTCAGCTGGCTAAAACTTCATCCAGTTTTCCTCAGTGCTTAATGGATACGTAGTTAAGAAAAATATAAATGAAACTTGCTCAGATTATGTAGCACTGTATACTTTTTTCTGAACTCTGCACAATTAACTTCTTTATTTTAAACCATCTTGTCTGTTTTCTGTTCTTAGACCTTTGAAGACAGTGACTTGTTTCATTTGATTGGTGTTGTCTGTGGACTAGCAATATATAATTTTACTATTGTAGACCTTCATTTCCCTTTGGCTTTGTACAAAAAGCTATTGAATAAGAAGCCATCCCTGGATGACTTGAAAGAGTTGATGCCAGATGTTGGCAGGTAAGCAAGAAAGAAAGAGGAACGATACTAAAAATTAATTTTAATTCAACCTATTCCTTTAAGAACATAAAGAAAATGTGTTATTTTCACACTTAGAGGATAAACAGCTCAGAGTAACCCATATCCGTTATGTCATTTGAGAAAGGATGCATGCTATTCTTAAACACCTGCTTCTAAATGCTTGTATTTGTGTCTTCTGTTTTATTTTCCTACAAGAATTTCAGGGGAAAGTAGCATTTGAAATTCAAAAATTTTGAGTTTTAGCTGTTAATTTTTAAGTCTAAGCATGGACATAATTTTAGTTCTGAACAGCTTGT
Source organism: Calidris pugnax (assembly GCF_001431845.1). Lineage (NCBI taxonomy): Eukaryota > Metazoa > Chordata > Aves > Charadriiformes > Scolopacidae > Calidris > Calidris pugnax. The sequence continues at coordinate 7,800,478 of NW_015090828.1, read as the reverse complement.
TTAGTTCCTCAAGGAAATGTTTTTGCTTATTTCGTAAACAAATACATGCTAAATATCTGCCCTTGTAGGGATTGGAATAGCACTGGCAGGTAGGAGGGTCAGATGAGGGGAAGTGGATGTTAGATTGCCCCAGCATTGTGAATGCTAAAAGCTTTCAGAGATTCAAGGAGAAATCACACAAGTTAATGGGAGAGCCCATCAGTGGTTATTAAGTACTCATCAGCCCTGGTTTGGGAATCCCTCAGCTGAAGACTAGGGTATGAATCTTCTCTTTTCACACCTGGAGATAATCAAAAGGAAATAACACTACAAGTAATAGCAAAACAGTCACTTGAGATTTCCCAACACTGCACAAGGTGCAACTCAATGAGCTAATAAATGAAGTAACAGAAATTTTTATTTTATTTTATTTTTCAAACCAGAATGATCAAAGCATAAAGACTACTTCAGGAAAATTAAGTTCATCTTTCTTTCCACTGGTACAAATAGGTTGTAACTTATTTTGCAGGGGAATGCAACAGTTACTGGACTATCCAGAAGATGACATAGAAGAAGCATTTTGTCTTAATTTTACTGTAAGTTTCATGTAGTGCTTGACATACTACTTACCAAGCTCATACCATCTGTTATAACTGCTTCTGTTGGGGTGTTTGAGCAGCAGCATCCACTCCTGATTCCTATGAATTTTAGCATCTGTGTCTGCTGTTCTTGTTAGCAAAGTGGTGGGAAGAAGTACTCTGCTCAATAAATAAGATTTATACTATTTCTGTTTGTTTTAAATAGATCACTGTGGAAAATTTTGGTACAACAGAAGTTGAAGAGCTTGTTCCTAATGGTGCTGACACTCCCGTAAACAAACAGAATAGGTGAGTTTTGTGGGTTACAGGGTAGTTCAATGTTGCTGTCTCCTTTGGGAATGTAACTGGGCTGCTATAAATATGCTTTGCCAAGTTGTTACACTGATGTTGGAGGCAAAACTACTTTGGTTGGTTTTCCAAGCTGTTCTCCTGTGTGTTGTTAAAGTAGCTGTTGTATTTAAGGATTTGTCAGCTGTGGAGAGATACCTAATTTTACTAGGAGTGTGTAATACTTTTTTTTTCATTTTGAACTTATGCGTATTTTGCAGCTCTTTAGGGCCCATTTTGACTACATGGTGTTCATTTTATAAGATTAAAAATGGCTATGGTTCTGCAGGAAGTTATGTATAATTGGAATTTAGTGGAAACTATTCAGGAATGAGTAGGTAGGAATGAGGGAGAAATGAGTAGGTAGGAATGAGGGAGAAAATCTACCTCTGGGCATGTTCCTTGAGGGCAAATGTTTTGGACGACATTTTCTGTAGCGCTACGTCTGCTGTAGAGGAAAGGGTAGTGACAGAAGATTCTGAGGGTATCATAAACCCACACAAAGCCATGTGCAGGGACAGTACCTCCCACAATGGAGTGATTCTTACCCTCCTGACTTATCCTGCTGTTAACAACTGCCTGGAGCTGTCTCACTTATTTTTTTTTTATTTTTATTTTTCCAGTCCTCGGCTCATAGCTGAGGATTTGTGATACTCTATCTTCAACATGATAGCTTTTAAGTTCTCTGGTGGTGTTTGGTAATCTGTCACAAAGTGACAATAAATTGGGAGTTGAATTATGAGAGAAGTTTTGGGGTGCCCATGCCCATGCATCCCATTCGCTGCACTGCTGTCACCAGTTGTCTCGCCGCAATGAAGAATTCCTGTTTCTCCAGATACAAATATTCCATGATGCTTTATATTATCTTATTAATTAACATAGAGTATTAAAATGCTTATTCGTATACATAGTACACATGCATAAATAGTGCTATTTAATTAACATAGGGTACAATAATGCTAATTATTTTATTACTATGAATTTTCTCTGGAGCAGGCTTTCCTTCCACTGTTAATATTACATGAGTTACCTGCCTCCCTGCTAATTACGTAGCGTGCATAAAATAGGTTATCTCATTGAGGTCTGGAAGAAGAGGAATGCAATTCACCACTCATCTCAGTATTTTTTATTCAACAAATTTAATGAATGCATCATCAAAATATGTTTAGATGATTCTTTAAATAATTGGTGATGTCATTCAAACCCTGTGCCTTTTCACAGAGAAAGTATGCTGGTGGGATAACTGTAATCTGTAACCGAAGTCCTCTGCCAGTGTAGTAATGAACCGTGTTAAATAGGATTGATTTAAATGTCAATTAAAGAAAAATATCATAAATGCTGTATCATATCAAGGAATTTTACTTTCCCCCCAAGTGGTGGAAGAAGGAGCTTCCAACGAGATATGAGAGCTCTCTTCTTATATGAAGCACAGATAACAGGCTGTCAGTTTTTCATTGTCCTAGCTCCTTTGCACTGATCTTTCTACTGTATAGGACTCAAATGTTTGCTTGAAGTTGATTTGCATTTTCAGTGCAGATATGGGAATCTTTTTAATTAAAAAATACAACAGCAAAATTGACTAGTTGATTTCAGGACACTGCATGTAACTTAAAGCTTATTGCCATTCAGACTGGTTCACTGCAATGCATACAAATAAGAGAAGTGTTTATAGTACCTGAAATAAATAACACTGTTACTGTTTTTCTGTTGCACGTTAGGGACTCTGTCTTGGGGGCCATGGAGGGGAAATAAGTTTATGTTCCATTTTCATTGAGGTTATCTTCACTGGGGTTGTAACATGAAGCAGAGCATTTATTATATTAGGATCCTTTTTGCTTAACTTGCAATGTGTTCTCTACAGAAATGGCTGCTCTTTTATTGATAGAAGGGTGAGGTACTTTTTTTTTTTCTTCCCCTCTTCTTAACATGATTCTTTTATTCTTCTCTGTACAGGCAAGATTTTGTAGATGCATACGTGAATTACATCTTCAATAAATCTGTGGCTTCCTTATTCAGTGCATTCCATACAGGCTTCCACAAAGTATGTGGGGGTAAAGTTCTTCAGCTCTTCCAGCCCAGCGAGTTGCAGGCAATGGTGATTGGGAACACTAATTATGATTGGAAAGAACTGGAGAAGGTAAGAACCACAGTTAGCTATTTGTTTCATATAGTTTTAATTTCAAGATGCAAAAGCAAAATCTTGCAAGTGTCCTTTTGAGCTCTGTTTTAATGGATGTGACTTCCAGCCTTGATTCAATTGACTGCATGAGTGAGGAACTTTTTTTAGAATGTCAGTGAATTGAGATACTAAAATATTATTTACCTTCCTGCTCCTTATTTCCCATCTATTTTCTGAAGAAAATCAAACTTAGAAGAAGAGAGAGGAATTAAAATCCACAAAACTAAAAGGCAGCTGTATGTGATGGATTATATTAGAAAGGGGGAAGTGAACAAAATGCACACAGTTAATAAAAAGTCAATATTTTTGATTGCCAAAACTCACCGTGGGACTTTCTCATTTATTGGGACTGAAAATGCTTTGGAGTACAGGCATTTGCCCATTTAGTTCAAGTCAGACCAACCAGCTGAAGAAAATTGACCAAGGAAAGCAGTAAGAAGTCACTTGCAGTGTCCCTTTACACAAACCACATCCATTCTGCTGTAATGTCTCATTATCCTACTAGTTGTATGTGCGAACAGTAACCTAATTTCATGCTCATTTTAGAATACAGAGTACAAAGGAGAGTACTGGGCAGACCATCCTACAATTAAGATATTCTGGGAGGTTTTTCATGAGTTGTCTTTGGAAAAGAAGAAGCAGTTTTTGTGTAAGTATTGGCAACTGCTTTGCAGAAGTTGCTCACTGTCATTTCAGGCTCTGGCTATAAGAGGGCAGAAGTAAGTATTTGTCTAAAATTGTGATTAACTGTATATGGAAGAAAAAAATCATAGTAGGAGGAGTTGATTATGAGCTTGTCTCTGATTTTGCTGGGGTTGTTCTGAGTAGTTCTCGGTGGTGGGTGGTTAGAAGATCACAGTAAACCAGAGCTGCATTTAAAAAGAACAACAACAAAACAAACAACTCAAAAAACCCAACACAGGAAAAGAAAAAAAAAAAAGAAAACCCAACAACTTAAACCCCTAGTGTCATTTTTCTGACAGCTGGGAAATTTTTTTGGTGTTTCGACGTAAGATTCACATCCTCCAGTTTTGTCATTGCACATATATGGAATTTTGGAGTTAAAACAGTATAAATACCTCAAGGTATGAGTAGAAATACATGGAGGGGGAAGTGATGGAAGCTTCCTGTGAATGAGCTTTTGTTGAGACTAGGTTATAGATTAGTTTCCAATTTCTTATTGAACAAAGTTATTTTGTGTATTTACAAGATGCTTGCCAATGCTTGGTAAAGATACAGGCAATAGATTTTAAATAACAAGTTCTTATGCGTGAAAAGCTTCCTGCTTTTTTGTTTGTTTGTCTTTTGATGACTGCTTGGTTTCATATGCTAAAATGAAATGTTTTCCTTTATATATATATGCACACATGTTGTGTTGTAGTTAAGAGTTAATATATGTAAGCTGGAGATTGGGTTAAGTTGTTATTTCCTGTGTTTTTTAAACTTATCTGGAATAATTAAAAAATGCAATTGACGATTACAACTGCATGTATGACACATACAATGTTAGTCTTAAACTGCTTTCAAGACCTTGTTTTGTTTTTTTTTTCTTGGCAGTGTTTCTGACAGGCAGTGATCGTATTCCAATTCTTGGAATGAAGTGTCTGAAACTAGTCATCCAGCCAACAGGAGGCGGAGAATGTTATCTGCCGGTAGCTCACACTTGCTTTAATCTTCTTGATCTTCCAAAATACACAGACAAAGAAACCCTAAAATCTAAGTTGATCCAGGCTATAGATCACTACGAAGGTTTCAGTTTAGTATAACTTCAGAAATGAGAGTTCTGTGTAACATGCGATCATTAAACTGACTTTTTGTGTCTTTCTTGTGGTGGTAAATTCAGTGGATTAAATGATGGAGTTGATAATATAGCTGATTATTTGCAAAAATGTTTGGTGGTACGGTTATTCATGGGAGCCAAAAAACACTTACAAAAGTGAGGTACTGTCTTAATACATACATTCTTGTATAGAACCATGTGGATTTTGCCATCTTACAATAAAAATGAGAGTATTGTGAATGGGAGTCAAGTTTCACTAACATGAATTAACATTTCACCTTATGCAAACAATTTGGCGTGTGAGTGCATGAGAGACTTGCTTAAGTTTTTCAAATCACTTAGTAAGAACATTTAACTTTTTCCCTGATAAATTCACTGGGTAACTTTTCATTTTGTAAATAATAAATTTTTGTGATAAAATCATTATGTTCCAATAGCAGTATGGTTTCTATTGCTTGTAATTGAATATGAGCTTATTTTATGGCTTTTAACAAAAAACTGACTACTCTGATTTCTGAAGATGTATTTTTCTGGTTTGTTTTAAGAACCTTAATAATGAAAGTGATTGTTTAAGAGACATTCATCTTCACAATGTACAATCCATGAAGCAGTCACTTAGTGCCGGTACAAAACTGCATACAATGGCATTTTTAATACGTGGATGGACAAGCTGACTTAATACACGGTTTTATTTTTAAGGACCTGTTGTGTAATTAAGTGGACGCAATTATAAAAGAGGTTAATTTATCATTTGAAACCTCTGCAGCCATATGTCAGGAGTACAGCTTAAAAGAAAAAGATGCACCAGACAGTTGTTGCTGTCAAGAGGTAAAACATTTATTTTTAAATGCTGAAAGCGTAGTTTATGGTTTCTAATAGAATTTTCACTTTTTTCCAGATAAATGCATTTGAAATAACTCTTTAACACTCCCCTCCCCTTTTCTTAAGATTTTATTTTTAGTATAATTGCCCTGAGACGATTGTGCTTAGCTGGACACTTTCAGATTTGACTTTCCTTCTCTGGTTAAATTCCAGATTTTGTGGTGTTAATGCATATGTGACTTGCAGCTGTGAAACAAATATTTATTTTTTTTAGATTTTTAAATGCAGTGAAAAAATTCAAGCGATAATAAAAGACTTGAATGAAAACCTTTGTTGGTTGATGTGTATGGATGCTTGCATCATGCATATTTCTTCAACTGGAGGGCAACTTTTGCATGCATTAAATTGAGGGTACAGTTTGGGTACCAAGATCTCACTTGAAAAGCAGGGAAATTCATTTATTGTAATAAATTGTAGAACATGCCATTTCTGTGCTGGCAGTACATAAACAGTACACTTAAAATCATTCTTTTTTCCTTAACACTGTGTTTTTGCAGCTTTCTCATGGAAATTCTAGTAAATTTTTTGTATGCAGCTCATGTTCCATCTTTTCCAACACTTGTTACCTGGCTGGGAAGTTCTCCCTCTTGTGAAAAAAAAAAAAGAAACCAACAAATGCTAAAGCAACTTGATCTTACTTTGCATGGAAGAAAGAAAAGGAGAAAAGATAAAAAAAAGAAAGAAACCAACTCAGTATACCAGGTAATATTAAAACATTGTTTTTAAACTATGAAACATCAAAATTTCAAAGGCAAATATTCAAAAATTAGGAAGTGCCTACTGTCAAGCTGTTGTCTTAATTTTCCCTTGTGTATCATTACATGATGGAGTGTTGGGGTTTTTTTATTTTTTTTGTGGGATTCTTGCTACGTTCAGGGAACACAGTTGATGGTGTTTGCTGAACAAATAGGGGAGTGTATGGTCAGTTGTGCAGGTCCAAGTCCTATTTAGTGCGTATCATCAAATCCCAGCACTGTATATATGCATTTTCCCTATGGGAGTTCCTGATTTTTGCTATCAATAGGATTTTTCACCAATATCAATCTTAATCTGGAAGATGAGTAATAGCCTTATTCTGTAAGTGAGGGGGTCTGAGACAGAATCCAGGTTGTAGTTACTGAACACTTGGCGGTTTTTTATGCTCAGTTTAGGATGTGCTGGAGAACTTAGATGTCCTCAGTTAAAATGGGCTGAAACTGCTGTGGCAATTAGTTCATGTTGCTGCAGAAGTTTCTCCAGCATCAGTAAGACACATTTAAGAGTCCCTTTCCTCAGGACAGCATTCACCTGAGACTTCTTTTTGCAATTTTGGCCTCAGTTTTATCCATCTCCACAAGAAGCGGCGTTGGGTCCTACAGCCCACGATAGCTCAGTCTGTGCAGTGAGGCAGGTGCTCTGTTGCAGAACGGACGTTGTCTACGTAACAAGGTAGAAGACTTTTATTCACTACTAGATCAATTAACAGTCATATTACTTCTGTTAAAAGGTTTAATACTTTCTGCTAATACTTTCTGCAATGCTTACGTTGCCATTAGTTCTGTTAAATTATAACAACCCCATGAAGGATCTCTACAAAAGCTGCGCGCTTCAGTGTTTCCTCTGGCTGGAAGAAGGTGGGCAGCAGGCAGTGCTTTCTCTTTCTTGAATCAAGTATCATTTTGCATATGGTATTTGATGAGTGCATCATGTAAGAAAGGGGGGGAAAAAAAATATCCATTCTATGCTTAGGTAAAATAGCTGCAGTGTTAATGAAGAAAGCCTAAGGCCTTCCTCCTTGTCAAATCTCCAATTAGTGAGGAAAGCTTGCATGCCACTTTTAAAAAGGGTAATGCAAGCAGCTGGGGGTGGTAGATCGGTCTGCAGTGGGAGCATTTTACAGTTGGCATTTTGGTAAAGACTCTGAATTATCTCTGGAGAATGCTAGTGGCCCTGAGCCACTGTAGAAGTATTAAAGCAGCGAGCCCTGCTCTAGCGTAATGACTTCTTTCAGCACTTGATGGGAGTTAGTACTAATAGTGTTGTTAGTGATGTAGAACATGAAGCCATGGTATTCCCTGCAAGAAGGCTTGTGTGCTACTTTAAAAAGGATTCTAATTCATTGTACTGCTCTCTGCTGCAATAAACTTGATTTATCAGAAATAAATGAAGTTTAATGTAATCAGATATAAACCACTATAAAAGAGAGTTCTTTAAATAAAGGCACGTGGGGTTCTGCAGTGAAGAGAAATACAGGACTAAAGCTTTCTTTGAATAATAATTTTCAGCATGATAGACTGGCATATAGTGAGCACCATAAAAATGGTTGTGTCGGCTTTCTCCATTGTGCAACTGGGACTGTGTGGTTGTGTGTGCTGAGTACACCTCTCTACCCCATCGTTGAGGGGGGAAAAAAAAAGGGAAGGAAAAAAAAAAGTGTGTCTTCTGATAAGCTGCACTTGCCATTGCTCATTGTTTACCAAGTGGGTATTTCTTAATTGGTAGGTCAGTGTGGGGTTTGGGGGAATGAATCATCAAGCCACTATTTTTGTCTTTCAAGGTGCTGTTCAGGTTTGTGTTGTCAGGCTTGGAGCAGTAACCCTGCCTAAACCTCCAAAAATCTATTAGCATCTAGAGGCCCAAGAAAGCCCCCTTGACTGTTTTTCTGGAGTATGTACACACTTAATGGAATAACACCACCAACCATGGTTTCTCTATGCTTGAGTTCCCTGACCATTTGACCAAATCCTCATTTTTTCTCTTGAGGAAAGGGGCCTGTTGGTGCCTATCCCTGTTATTTGGCTCTGTGCTACCTGTACTTGACTGTTTTTCTGGAGTATGTACACACTTAATGGAATAACACCACCAACCATGGTTTCTCTATGCTTGAGTTCCCTGACCATTTGACCAAATCCTCATTTTTTCTCTTGAGGAAAGGGGCCTGTTGGTGCCTATCCCTGGCTCTGTGCTACCTGTTACACTCAGTTCCTTTCTGCCAGGGGACTAGGCCAAAACTTTCTGACTGGAAAACTCGGCCTCCCCCTTTCTGCATCAGTGCTGCTGAGTGAGAAAGGTGGCTTTTACCTTCTGACCACAAGACAGTTGGGGGGAAAAGAAAACAACACCTAAAATCAACTGTGACAATGCCATAGGTGTACTAGAACCGTGTAAAAGTGTGCACAGATCTACTAGGCTCTTACTACCTGATGGAGCAGTCTGAGTTCCTGCATATCCCTTGGGTTTGAACATAGTGTATCCATCTTTCACAAAACAGCAAAATAAGGTGTTGCTGATGCCAGGAGCGTGATCAAAGAGCTTGTGGAGCCGAGGGCAGCACTCAGCATTATTATTTTTGGTTTTCTCCAGCCTTTGGCACATGCATCAGCCTCAGATTATTAGAAACGAAAATGAGGTTTATGAATCTTGTTCTGCAAAATAAGGTGTTGCTGATGCCAGGAGCGGGATCAAAGAGCTTGCGGGGGCGAGGGCAGCACTCAGTATTATTATTTTTGGTTTTTCTCTGGCCAAAGGCACACGCATCAGCCTCAGATTATTAGAAAGGAAAATGACGTTTATGAATCTTGTTCCGCATATGAACTAGAGAGTTCCTATTTTCAGTGTAGTTGGTGTGTACGGTGCCGGTGGGACCTGTCTCTCCCTGAGGCAGACAGGTTGTGCCCAGAGCAGGTGGATCCTGCCTGGGGGGCTCCCCCCGCACGCCCCATTGTGTGAGGAATTTCGGTGAGGACACAAAAGGTAAGCGTTGTGTGAAGACTTCGGCTCGAGTAGAGTGCAAAACTTGTTTCCTTCCCTTTTTTGAGCCAATTTACTAGTTTTTCCATTAGGAGGAACAGAGCTGTCGTGCTGCAGCTGGAAACCGACTTCCTGTAGAGACTGTGTTTGCTGTATCTTTTAATAATTTTAAAGGTGAAGCTGATTTAATTATTTGTGCCTTAATTATGCCTGGAGGCCGTGTGGGTGCCCCGGAAGCTGCCTCCAGGGTCTCATCCCGGTGGCAGGGTGGGTGAGGGGGGTGGCCGGTGTCTCTACCTGAGGGGGAGCTGAAGGGACGCGGAGGGGTATCTTCGCTGCCCGCACCGCGGCTGCCTCCGTGCCCGCCCAGCGCGGAGCCCTCCGGTAACCCCTCCTCTGCCGGTAGGAAAATCCCGGCCTCAAACCGACCCCCGGTGGAGCGGCTCCTTGGGGCGGGGGCCGCCCGGTCCCGGGCCTGCAGCGCCCGCTCCGTCTCCTGGCCCTTCCCGCCGGTTGCGGAGGCCGCCGCTGAGGCGGTAAGTGTGGCTGCGGGCCCGGTGCCCTCCCTCTCACCGGGTGTGGGTGTTGGGTTCCAGCAAGTGTGACCCGGTTATCCGGGACTGCCGGGGTCTCCTTGAGGGTCTCCTTCGGCTGGGGCTTGTGCTGGGAAGTGGGGTTTGCGGGGGTGGTAGTGTCTCTTGGTTTGGGAGAGTCGAAACAATGTAGTCACAGCTCTCCGGGTGGTGTCTCTTCAGAAATGTGGTTCTTTAAAGACCTGTGGTCATGTATCTGCTCCCACCATCTCCAAGGCAGGTTGTACGTGCTTAGGGATTGCTTTACAAGTGTTTGCTTGGGCTGTTGGTTAAAGTATCCAGTGTAAACTGTTGTGGCACAGCTCTCAGCAGCACTCTGTTTCTGTACGCGGCTTGAGAACTGCTGTGCTGGGTCAATCTGAGGTGCAAACTGGCTCCACCTGAAGTTAGTCCAGATGCTTGCAGGAGAGGAAGGTACTCTTTTCCTTGGTTTCCTCCTCAAAGAGCTTCACTAGTCTTGTTCTACTTGAATTTGTCCCATTCCTTTCTGAGACCACTTTGGGCTCCCACAGCGTCCTTTGGCAGTGAGTTCCACAGCTCGTGTGTGGTGCTTTACCTCGTCAGCTCTGCTGGATGGTCCTTGGGCCTTGTGTTGGGAAAGTAAATAGCAGCTCTTTTCCCTTCATGCACCATTATTAATATTATTACTTTTCCTAGTAAGTCCTAGCAGCCTGTGTGTCTTCTCCAAACCGCTGAGGGAAGCGGGACTGAACTTAGGGTATGGTTATGACTCCGTGACTTGTCTTGATGAGTTAGAGCTTGTTTGGAGCCCGTTGTTGCATAGACAAGGCCAATTGGTTTAGCCTGAAATTCTGCATTTTAAACTGGGTTTTATTGTCTGGTCACTCTGTAGAGAAGTATATTATGCAGATAATTGCAACTGCCTTTAGATTTAACCATTCTGGTTTGGTATTTAAGCATAGATATTGAACTTGAGGTGCTGGACTGCGTCTTCCTTTTTTCTCAAACTTTTTTGCGTTTTTCAGATTGATTCCCAATGCTGGTTTTGTTCAAATTTTGTCCTCTGACAGCCCCTCTCAGCTGCAAGTTGCTCCACAATTCGCTGTCATGCATTTAAAAACCTTATGTATTTTTCATAATCAAACCCACTGATTAAAAATGTACTGGATTCAAGATAGACCAGTAGAGAATACATAGCCATTAAGAAAAAAAAAATAATTATGATATTTCAAAATATGGGCTTCTTTTGCATCACTTAAAATACTTTTGCAAGGTCATTATTGTATCTAATGCATCAAAACAGGCTGAAAGGGGCTTGGGGGAATGGCACCATCTTTTTAAATAAATGCTTGTACTTGGCTTTTTTCAGCATATCTGCTTAATATAAATACTAAGAGCGTTAAGATGCTTTCATTAGGTACTAATGCAAATTATGAGAGAAATAAGTAATGTCCCTTTCTGAGATCCTACAACTTTCAGCTAGAACCAAACATGCTCTTCTGTGCTTCTAGACAAATTTCAGATAAGATGGTGAATACTTGGGGTTAACAAAGAGCTGCAACAGAAAATGTTTCCTTATCCCCATCATTTGCTTTACGATTGTTTTACACAGTATTTAAAGATGATGTCTTTGTGAGAGGGAAAAGCTGATGTGTGAAATGGAAATACAGTGGAAAACCAGTTAAACTGGGCCCTGGCCCTTGAGGGCTAACAGGAGTGGGTCTTTGCAGGATGTGGGGGTCAGCATGGCTGCAGCCCCAGGAAACCATGGGGCAAACGAAGGACGCTTCAGCTGTGGCTGTGCCGGGTGGGGAGACCATCCCAGGGGAAGCAGAGGCTTCACCTGCCGGCATTGTGGGCCTGAGGACACCACACAAATGAATTGTTTGTGAGTGTGATGCCCAAATGTGCTCTGAACTCCTGAAGCTTCTCCTGACGTGGCTGCTCAGGGATGGGGTAGAAGCTGCAAGTGCCAGAGGCCAGAGGAGCTTTGGGCCGGGTGGAGGGGGGGTGGCAGAGCTGCGAGGAATGGGAACACCAGCAGAAACACTCTTGCTCAGCAAATCCATCTAAAGTTAACACAGGGTTTGGAAGGAAAAGAGTAGTTTTCTGAAGGATCACACTGCCTTGTGGTTTAGGAGGTCATTTTACCAAGGACAGGGCAGACTAGACTCATTCAGGCTTGTGTGTGTTTGTTGGTTTTTTTTTCCAAGGGGGCAGATGGAAAAAAGTAATTTAGTACCTTAGCTAGGGCATACCTTGCCTTTGTAGGGCATCTTTTGTTAAGTTTTTAAGATCTAACTAGAAATTAACAGAAACCAGAAATCAAATGACAATTTTAATAGACTTTAGAACAGAGTGTACGAGTATAAAACACTGGTTTTGTATTTCAAAAGTTGCAGGAAGATAGCCAGTCATTTTAAACAGTCTTCTACAAAACATATGCCAGTAGATTACATAAAAGACACTATATACAATATAAAAGAGCAGAAAACAATCCTCACTGTAAAAATAATTTAAAACAAAGTATTTCAATTTAAAATATCTCCTATAGCACAAACTAATACATTGTGACATGCAAGTGAAAACTAAACATATTGCATTCTTTAGTGTAGCCAAATAAGAACTGTATTAAATTTGGACAATGAGACAACATGCCAACATTTTCTGATGAATACAGGAGGCTGTTCTTAAATATTTATTCACTGATGTATCTTATGTTCAAAGAACAGCCACTATACATCTTCCAAAACGTAATAAATAGTAAAGCAAAGTATATGAATAATCTACACCGTAGAGTTCATTTGGGCCGATGTTGAAAAAAGTGGTTTATAGAAAAATGCTGTTTCACTTACTACTGCACTGTGCAATTTTACAAAATAGTTCTAAAGGCTTGGAAACAATCCGCACTTGGAAATGCGCAACATCCAGTTTTAAGGCAGCCCCGCGCTGGACTGTACAACAAAATACTTGGAGTAGCTGCTTGGCTTTCCATGCGCAAGGTGGAGCTCCCAGGTGGGGGGTTATTTCCCCAACCTCAGCCATGACCTCAGAACAGGGTGATTCCAGGTTAGGTTCTTGATCCGTGTTTTATCCACTCAGCGGTGGGACAGACGCTCTCGGTATCCGAGTTAGTTTCTCCTGGTTTTGTTGCATCAGGAAGTAGAAAGGAAGAGCTTATTTCTTTTGTGCCTTCTCACACGCTGGTGGAAACACTGCTCTGAACTGGGCCAAGCTTCCACAGTGGAGCCCTGGCAATTTATCAAATGCGATTTGTAATGCAAGCTGCTGTACAACAGGGAAAACTGCTACCAGGGGGGGTCTGTTTGGTCTAAAATGCCAGTGTTATAATTGCTAAGGAGCCAATGTCAACGTCGCTTCATGCCCACAGGAAGTATTAAACTCAGTAACTAAGCATTTTCACAGCACTTCTTCATCCCTCTAAAAAAACATAGGATTTCTCAAGTGCTCACTGTCTTGTTTCCATTTAACTACCTACTCACATTTAAGTATGTCTCAAACATACAAAGTAACTGTTAAAGCAAAAAATTAGCTGCCACAGAAGGTCTTAGAAAATGCCAGTGTTTAATGACAGACTAGGCGAGAATGAGAGGTTTAGCAGAAGCATAAGAAGATTTTAAATAAACCAAACTGTTACAAAGCAAGAGGTGTGAAAATACCATTCTTTGGTCTAAATTAGCTGTTCCCTTTATATTAGTTTAACATTCCAATGGCTTTTTCAAAACTGTTTAAAAATAATATAAGCTGAAATTCATTAAGCAAAAATATGTATTATATACATGGATGCCTGATCAGACAGATGAACTTAAAAGTGAACATAGTGACAATTTTTTAGATATTCCTAGTACCTTAAAAAAAAAGATGAGTTAGTGTTGAGTGCGCAGTAATAGAATTTTATTGAAAAAGGTAAAAAACTAAGCATGAAAATCTGTTTTAGTTGTTTATAAACACTACATCCTTATGGTTTTGCTGCTCTAAATTCAGACGTAAACATTCATTCTGACATGCCAAAGCTCCTAATGCTGGTGGGAGGTTCCTGTAACCAGTCAGTCATCACTTTACAACTTGTTGCTCGGATGATCGGTCCCTGTGGCTTCATTTGTATACGCTGATTCATCAGCTGCCAATTCTTCTTGTTCAACTCCTTCGTCCCCAAATCCAGGTTCCTCTTCCCGTTCTGGAGCATCCTCATCCTCTATGCCATTGTAAAACTCTTCGATCTCACTCTCATCCTCCACATCTAAGCTCTGACTGTGACACGAACCACTTTCACTACTGCTCCCACAGGAGCTAGAAGATATGATATCGTCTTCAGAATCTGAGTACACCTCAGCACCATGGAAAATATAGCGATTTGGTGGTAAAAATAGATACTGAGTACCTGAAACAGAATTTCACAAGTTAGTAAGAGGCTGAGATAAATTACTGATAAAAGGTCTTGCAAACTTCTGGTTAGAACATACCTGCACAGGCGTATTTTCATCAATGAAACTTTAAGTGACAAATCAGATTATATTAGAAACCCCTTTATTCCAATGTATCATTAGGAACAGCATGAACAAATGTTTCACTGGGGAGCTCAGCCTTCCTTCTCCCCCCTCCCTTTGACACAAAAGAGCATTTAAACTGTAACGTTCAGCAGCTTTTTTCAGGTATTCACAGCTGGATTGATATTACGTGTAACAGAACTGGCACCCACTGCACAGAGTATCTGACAAAATTTAAAAAACAGCCTTTGCTTTAGAATGTTGCAATTTAACACCTGGCTCTTCATCCACACTGATTTTCTAGTGTGGTAACTCGTTACATCAGTTAAGAGACTACCTGCTGGGAGGCTTCCCTGGAAAGGCTAAAGTCTCCTTCAAAATGTGCCTGGCCCCAGGTGGGAGATTTGCTTTTCAGCTCCTGTCATGACATCATCTTTCAGTTCTACAAGGTGGCTGCCACACCAGATTATCACCTACTGTGACAGCTTCCTCACACCTGAGCATCAAACTCGGGTTTTTTTTTTTATCACCTACTGTGACAGCTTCCTCACACCTGAGCATCAAACTCAGGTTTTTTTGAAAATGTTGGAAACAGATTTATTTTTTGATATTTACCTTCAACCTTCTAAACTCTGGTCTTTTTAGGGAGTATGTAATTGCTAATTATAAAACCTATTATGAATTGCAAACAGCTTTCCTATCAGCTTCTCCAAAAGAAATAAGTGATACAATGATGAGTTCAGACACTCAGTTTGAACAAAAATAACAACCAAATCCCACTGATTCCCTCAAGACAACTTATTTATTGTTTTGAAGTAAGTCTAGAATAAACATCTGGCCAAAAAACCCAAAATACTGAAATGAGTTAACACTTACCATCCAGCCTTTTGCTAATCTGTTCCTTTGCAGATCTGTTTACCCAGCACTTCTTCAATATTTCATGTTTTTCTTTATTTTCTCCGTTGTTAGATCCATTTTCCTTCATTGTTTCAGAGTTCATTAGTTCACCAGTAGCATTTTCAGGGTTTTCTGACAATGTTTGTGTGTCCTGAAGTTTCTCCTCAGTGCAGGTCCCTTTAGTTTCTGAGGCAGGATCACAGTTTTCTACCTTACATTCAGGTGGCTGTTCTGAAGACACCACCGAAGTATCTGGTGGAGTCATTCTTTCTGGTGAACTAGAGTCTTCTGAAATGTTTAAAGGGGTAGGCGGTAGTTCAGACGAGTGCATTTCCAGCTCCTTGTGCGGTCGTGGAGGCTTTTCTGTTATTTCTGAAAGTTTTACTGAGTTGTAGCAAAGTTTTGTATATTCGCTACCTAGCCTTTGACACAATTCATTAATAATAACATCACAGTCTCCAAGAAGTTCCACGTCAAAGTGTAGATGAGGCAAAGGTTCCCTATTAATTAAGATCTGAGGCACTTCATGGGGGATGGAACCTACAGATAAAAAAGAAAATTCAAAGGTAGTCACTTCAGTTTTGCTTTCAGCAGAGATCTACTTAGAAGTTTTGATTCCTCAGACTTCTCTTCATATGTTTGCTTGCAACAAGACCAGGAAATCTCAAATTTAACAGCAGCAGTTTGAGGAGCTGTGCCTACAGTAGCCTATCTGGACTTTTTCCCCCTGTATTTTGCAGTAAAAAGTGTTCCTCTATTCCATCCCTGAGAAACACATGCACATTTCTGACTACAGCATTGTTTAGTCAAGTGTTAAAAAGATCATTAAAATTAGTACTATAATCTCTTACAAGAACTGTGTTGATTATGTGCATTCACTTTATGTACGTAAGTGCACATGAAGAATATACTGCTGGTAAATGACATCCCATTAATTAGGTCAACATATTTCCAGGTACAATCTACACTGTAAGGGTTGCTCAGTTCCAGTAAGTCTTGCACACAGTAGGCAAATAAATTGCCCCTCATGGTATCTTCTTGGCCTTCCTGAAGGTCCTTTTTCCCTCATGTACATTGGCAGAGATGTTTTTCCATGTCGCTTTGAAAAGCTAAGTGTCCAGGTGGTGACACACCATATAGTGCACACTCTGTACCATTCAGTATTCAGTTCTGATTTTATAATAAGCTACAACTAAGACACCTGATGTACTTGATCTGATTTTTTTATGTTTTTAAACATGATTCCTTTCTAAATCTTTCCAAGTAACTCTGAAAGCATACTGCAAGCAGGGAGAGAAATGAACTGAATCTCAGAATAAAGTAATTCAAGTTTTAGGAGAGCAGTGTTTCACATTATCATTTCATTACTTTGAGATCTTCCTGGAGTGTAGAAAAAGCACTTAGAATTTGTTACTTTCTCTATTTTGCACTTCAGCTTTACAAAGTTTTTGTCTTAGAAAAGCAGATAATTAATCTTATTTTCTTCACTGAATCAAACCAAAAGCATTTCTTAGAGCTCTTAACTGAGAATTTCACTTCTGATCCAAATTTTTGGAAGAAAATATTACTAGAGATAGTCACTTACTTGGAATCAATGCTACTGGTCTTACTTTCAGTGAAGACCCAATGACAATAAGGAGATCAACTTCGTTTTTGTCATACTTCATGGCACGATGGAACTGCTCCGGTAAGTTCTCTCCAAAGAACACTATGTCTGGCTTCATGATAGCGAGCGGCTCGTCGGGTGGACATCTGGGACATCTAGGTACAACCTGCATTAGAACAGCTTCTATTACTACAATTCAAGGCTGTGCCCTTGAAAACCTCAGATTTTAGCAATTCACAGTGACTTATTTTGGCAAAAGACAAGGAAGTTTCAGTGATATTTCCTCATTTCATTTTTCTCTGGATATACAGACAAGTACATTTCTTACTCTAGCCTGCAGCAACTGAAATAACACAGAAATAAAACTAGAGCAGGAATAAAGAGAAAATCCTCTTAAGTCAAAAGGGAGACACCATGCACATCTACACCACAGTTCCTATCTGACAGCTAGGCCAAAGTCCAGAAGTCCTACTTGGCACCAATAGGTAGTTACCTCCTACTATTTGACAGGAATATATTTTTCTTGGTTTAATCAGAGCAACAACTTAAGATTTCACTGTCGGTTACCATTATAGGATATGACATAAACCCCTTCCTAATCAGAGAGTGTATTGCACAGCTTTACCTCTCTCTTCCTCTCCAAAAGGGTACGTGTGCTATACACATAAAGCAACATGGCAGAGTTGCAGGTGGCTAGCAAAAAGCATACAGGACAAGAGCATAGGAAAGAACTTTTGGTTGGTCTCCATTTTAAAGTCGTCCAATTCCTCCAAAAACAGAGCAGAACCCCTGTGCACTAAACAAAGTGGATGAGAGTTATGGTTGTGAAGAAGTAGGCTCCCTTTCCTCCCAAAACCAAAGGATTTTCTGATCTTTGGGACCTCTTTCAACTCTTTCTATCTCAAGACTTTTTCAGAGAGAAGAAAGGCAAGAAGGTGAGCACTTTATGTACAGACAATACTTCAGTTACTACTGAGTGATTTGTTTTTCAAATAGTTTAAGTTTTCTCAGCTGTAGTGTTAAAATACGATACCTCAGAATAAATCTAAGGAGCTAAATGTAGCTGCAATCTAATAGCAGTCATCACAAGTAAATTAGTGCTGTGTAAAGAGATGTATATTACCACCTATTGTAGTATGAAAATACATGAAAACTGATAGTCAAATGCATAATAACTCTCTCCTGTACACAGAGTATATGCAGAAAAAATAATACAGAATTTAGAAAGTTTAAATCAAAGAACTAGTTTCTGGATGCCTGCAGTAGGATGAAAGACAATGCTTTCTATATGAAAAAACATCACAAGTTTCATCTAATGTGAAAGGACCTTGCCCAAAAAATGTAAGTCTTTGAACAAAGAATCCAATCCTTTGAAGCAAACCTTGTGGGAAGGATGTGTAAGAAACAATATGGCACAAGAGCTAGGAGGTGGTATGGAGGAAACCTTCACTAGGTTTGGAGTGAGCAGTGACTTAAGAGTGTGTAGTAACCCCACACTGAAGGGAAACCAACTAAAGAACTCCCAAAAAGGAAGAGAATGAGTAAAATGAATTTTGAACTTTTTCCTCGGATCTTTACATCTTAGAGAGAGCTCATAACACAGAAACAGTTTAAACTTTTCTGAACGTTTTTACCCTGTTGTCTCTTCTGTTGATGTTAGGGATGCCCTTGCGCTTTCAGTTGGAAGCTTAAGGAGGGAAAATAATTTGCTCTGTATTAGGAGGAAGATGAAATGAAGACCTCTAACTTTTGATTTAAAGAGACCAAGTAATATTAACTCTGTTTCCAGCATTTCTCATAGGAAGTCCAATGACTTGTGACTTAATGGATCTCTGTAGAGCAACTGATGTCCCCTTCCACATCATCTGAGTCACTGTAATGGGTCCATAAATGTGTTTCAACACTACACTACTCACCAGCTTCTCTGCTAATCCTCAGAAAGGTCGTCAGTAAGGGGGAAGATCTATTCCAAGAGCTGAAATTGATACCAAGAAGTTAAAGCTAGATAATTGGCCACTCAATTGCCTGGGATCCTCCTTCCCTCCAGAAGCAGCACTCCCCCAAAACCCCACCACATCTGCTGATGTCTAATGAAAGAGAAATGGAATTTCTTATTGACTATTGATATTATCTATGTATCAAAAACAAGATTAGTAAAGATTAAGTTGGTTTAAGAATATCCAAGAATTGGTGCGTGTTTTCCATTTCCTGGGCCTTTTCTTCCTAAATCTAAGGCCCTTTCACTATTTCTTGAAGCTACCTAAAACAGTCAAAAGCACATAAAAGTGCTGTTTTTGGAAGTGACTGATAAATGTTTTACTCAGAAGTTCTATCAGTGTGATTTATAACTGATGCTGCTTCTCACCCAGAAGGATGCTTGTGCACAGCAACCAAGAGAAAGAATCACGCTACAGGGAACTAGCACCTTATCTTGGAAGTGGCAAAAGAATGAAGAGCAACAACAAGAAACTGGTAGTTTTCTAAACAGATAATCTCAAATAATTCTCAGTCTATAATATCTTGAAAGGAAAACCTGGCAGAAAGATGCTAGCTAGACTTGCTTCCTTGTGAAGTGCTAACCACCATCAGGGAATGAACCAGACAAAGGAAAGGTAGTATTTTTAGGGAAAACTAAGGATCTGGGGCCATGTACAACTGAACTTTCAAACAGTGGAGGACAGCAGAGGATGATCTATTGGGACTTAGGTGCTAAAACCATTTTTGTGAAGGGGAACATGTTAGAGAACAAAACCATTGAAATGGACAGTGTTTCTGAGGAACCAAATTCTATATTCTAGAGAGGCAACAGACAAATGGCATAGCACTGGTTTGGGAAATGCAGGCTACAGAATAAAGATAATGATGGCAAACAGAACATTTTTTTTCAGGCATAAAAGAGGAACAACATGTTTTCTTTCAATAGTGCTATTTCTTGTGTGAAATTATATTGGGCAATAACCATATTTATTTTGCATTATGAAAATAACTCAGTATTACAACTAGAGCCTGCCTTGGAAAGATATACCTGGCAACAGTACTGTAAGATTAGGGCTGAGAGATTGAGTGTAAAAGGCTCCTTCAGTCTCATCTCGGGCATAAGAGCCCTCTTTGTTCTTATTATTCAGAAGCATTGCTACAGTCATCTTCTCTCCACTTCCTCATGCTTCCATTACTGACCACCAGCAGGGACCGGCAAATAAACACACAATGATTGAAGTGTTGTGAGGAGGAATTCTGACCACTAACAATCAAAACACAAAATTACAGAATGCGTAGGAATGGTTGTTTAGAAGGAAGAAAACCTAGATTCCAACCAGCTGGCTTTGAAGGTAAAGGAGCAGCAAACATCTGTAAGATAAAAAGTCCTAAAAAATAGGAAAGTAAACCAGATTTCACATTCAATATTTCAGTGTTGCAAAGCTTCACGTTTCTTAAAGCTTTAACTCAAAGATCTCTTCTGAAAGGTTTTCATTGAATTCCATTTCAAATGTAATACCTGAAAGATTTACATCCCTTCGATGTTTCTTATCTAAAATTGCAACTGTGGACTCTAAGCATTTATCAAAACATGAGCCTTCAGAAAAAGAGTCCCCTTCCATTAGTAAAAATGATCTTTTTTATCAGAGAATCATCATCTCTGTTCCTTCAAAATAAGGGGAAGAAGAGCACAGAGGGTCTCACCAAGCCAAAGGTTCATCTGACAGAGCAGAACTAACTCCTGCCTTGGCCCTGGGGCACTTCACACCCAGAGGTAGGGAGTTCAGAATACAGAACAGTTCACAGCTCCTAGAAAGTGCATGTCAGACATCTCATCTGGTCCCCTCTTCCTCCCCTGCTCAGAGGCTGCTCTGTAGTTAGCAATGTCTCCATGCTTCATCCACAGTTCAAACATATCTTTAACGTAGGTGAGCGTTCAAAGAGCAACTGGTGTTATAAATAGCTAAGGATGCTTCCTCAGTGTGACTGTGAGTTCAGATTAACATAAAACAGGTATAAATCCAACTTTCTACTTACCATTTTAACCTCTACTTTTCTCGGAGGTGCCATTGCAAATGGACTCTTATGGCTTTGTTCTGCTTTTTCCCATTACCTAATTTTTGCAGTATAGTATTTGAGTATACCTTTAAATACTAGAGAAAATGCTAAAATAGATAGGCACTTTTATGAAATAGAAGCAAAGATATGTAGCCTTTTAAAAGCAGATCTTTTAAGCAATCCAAGAGTGGTATTTCGGGGTTTTTTTTGAGAGTTACGTATTAGAAATCTGCAGTGAGTTAAAGTAAATCTTTACCTGATTGAAAATATCTCCTCGAACGACTTCACAATCAACTTTGTATTTACAGATCAGGCAGGAAGCTGTTGCAAAGGAACCTGAGGAGAAAAACCCATATGGTAGAAATAAGGATTTTCAATCATTCAAACTTGGTTTTTTTTGCCCAAGTTGTTTTGACACAAAGGCTATTATGTTGCAGTGCTACAAAACCCAGTCATTAAAAAGTAATTTAAAATTAAGCGAAGATACTTGTAATACTAAAAGTAGTTCTTCTAGATGTTAGTCAGGAGAAATCTTGTTTTAGGAATAAATATGCCCCATGCATATCTACAAAAATTGTATTTTGTCCTCGTTCCCACAACCTGTGCAAGCGTATACAAGGAGAGAATAGAAAGAAAGAATCTGGCACTGAGCTAAGCTTTGTAGATAAGGAAACCAAGTGAGTTTGGTCCCTGGAAAAGGTAGAATTAGACAGGTCTTACAAACATGCTAACACGGCTTTTAAACGTTCTATTTGCTAGAAGTCTACTAAATGATCCAAGTGTGCACTTTAAGAACTCATTTTCTGCATTCTTTCCTTAAAAATGGATCCTTGGCCTTTTAGCTTGACATCTGTAAGTCCTTGGAAATGGAAAGCACATCAAGCAATTAAGAGATTCCACTTAATTTGGTATCATAATTACAGAATGTCTACGACACTGAAGGTGTAACAAGATGATGTTCAGTTCAACTGATTGTGATTAATCCACAATATTTTATACATGAGGTAAAGTCACTGAAGTGTCAGGGCATTTTAAGATTTCAATGGAATATATTCTAAATAAAGAATTGGGTAACAGCTAACCTCCATTTCATTAATAGTGAGAGGGACATATGAAAAGACTGATTTCCACACTGTGTTCTCATACACAAATTACAAAAGCACCAAATACATTTGAAAAGTTAAGGTCTAAGCTTGTGCGAACAGGGTGTGGATCTTCACTGAGAGACAAAACCCACCATTTATCAAGCATAATTTCTGAAAGAAATTTCCACTTAAAACACTTCTGATTTAAGTACGTAAGCTACCTAAAAAAAATTTAACATTTTAAAAGCAGAATATTTGTTGCCAAGAGATACCAACTCAAGAAAAAAATTTTCCTACACATAAAATAAGAAAAGTGAAACTAAAACCACTCACCATGACACTGTATTATCCTTTGGATTCCTGCAACCTGTTCCAACGTGTCTATGTTCTGAGTGTAGTTGCGAAGTAATTTTCCTTCTTTATCCATCATAGCTATGAACTTGTGACAGAGAGATGGCTGGAACTGTCCTGGATAGATTTCCTAAGGAATTCAGAAGTAGGTTAGAAAGTGTAAGACTTTATTCCAACTCCAGCAATTCACACAGGGCTGAATATTGTCAATAATGATTACGGCAGCAGTTAATGTTGTCATTCCTTTTGCATTTTGCCATTTCCCTCAGATCCAACTCTTAACAGCTCAGCTTCTAATCACGTCAGGATGACTTGCTGCAGATGAAAGTTGGTATTTTGTTCTTCACAGAGCATAAAAGTAAAGGTTTAGGTATTTTTTTGGTTTTGAGAACTATGAAATAGGAAAGCTTCTTTTCCTCTATAAGTGTCAAGTAACCTCAACATTTGTTATTAGAAACATAGATGGTTTAACTGCAGTCAGACAAAAATATTTACACAAGGAATCTGGATTCTGGTCTTTTGGTTTGGGATAAGCAGTTTTTATTCATCAGCATTATCAGCAGCCATTCCTAGATGGGAGCCCAGAAAGCAGAATGATATTGGATATAGGGGAAAGGCAGGTGGTACTCTGACCAGCTGTGACAATTCAGCTGGTTACAACAGCTATTAAATTAAAAACCATATGGCTTAGTAGAGCAATTCCACTGTGCCTGAGAGATGCTTAGCCTTTCCATTAGATCAAGGGAAGGAGGTAGGTATATTTAAAGAGCATATGGAAAAAAACATAGACATTTTTGTAGAATGGTTTGATATTTGCTCACAGTGAAGAAGGAGCCTGCCAAAAGGAAGAATTAAATGTAGGCACCCAGCTGAAAGCTTCATACTAGGAACCTCCATCTTGAGCTGACTACCCCTGGTGGTACCTCTGGTTTCTGTGCAACAAGGAGGAAACCAGCAGCACCACCACCACTCTGTTTCTCTGGAGAACTTATTTAGGGGAGGGAGGAACTTGAATTCCAGACTCTGCTCTCCAGTCACTCTCTCACTGCTGAAGAGCAACTGAGCTGGAGTCTCACCTGTGAAAGTGAGGCTTTTGTACAGAAAAAGCACAAGAGTCAGCAAGGAGGAGGCTGCTGCCTGCCTTTACCAGCAGATACTTAAAACTGAACCAGAAGTTCTAGCACAACAGTGAACTGTTAAATTAATCTTTGTGACAGCTCTGCCTTCAGCTACCATATAGCCTAACTATTAACAAACAAAAGACTTTTTGAAAGCATTTCCCCAAAATATGTCAAGTTACTTGTAATTTTCAAGGTACATGGGTCTTTGGAGTTAAAATGCAGCAATGATCAATGACTGCTCTTAATGCTCTTACCTAGATTACATATAGCCTATTACATGATTATAATCAGATACTCATGTGGTCCTAACAGCTTTTATATCTTAGTCTGAAGAAGCAAGACATGTTCTGCTACTGAGCTCTGCAAATTTATTTGATCGTTCTTTGCCCCTAGAATTAAAGGAACTTAAAGATTTCATGGAATAATACATGAATATCCTAACTGAGCTGATGGATGGAAAAGGAGAAGTAGGAGAAATTATTTTAGTAAAAAAGTATCAGCCAAATTTGGATTTAGTCTATTATGGTAAAATGTGCGTATAGACAGGCTTCAAGTGGGTTTGGTTTTTTGTTTGGGATTTTTAAAAATTATTAAATATTTAAAACCCAAGGAGCTGAATATACTAATAAGCATCAAATATGTTGGTATCTGGATAGGAGGCTTTCAGAGAAAGATAAGCAGCTGAAGAATGCATTGATTTTTCCTTTCCAATCTTTAAAACATAGTACAGCAGTAGCATAAATTGTGAGCAAAGGGGAAGAAAGAGTGAGTATAATTAGTAGTGATTGATTTGCACAAGTCATTACAGGTCCTGTAGTAATTCTTATAATATTTTGGGTTTGATTTTTTTTTCCCCAAGGAGATTCCAAACTAAATGCAAATATTTTTTTGTTTCTATATATGTCTACAGCTTCTACAATTCCTTCTTGTCTTGGAGATGTACTCCCTGCTTTTTAAATTAAACTGTTTAGTATCAGTAACATCTTTCCCAAAACTGCTGTGTTCTTCCTTTTAAGTGAACACAGTGCAATGCAAAAAGGCATTAATTCTCTAAGATGTACACACCCTTGTCACACCTATATCAAAACCTGACACGAGAACAAACTTAATAGTGCATGAAACTGCTTTACTCAACTGTACGTAGAGTGATAAAACGTGACTGTATTGCATGACACTGAGCAGCATGCCACAGTATATCAAATTCAAATGTAGCTTTCCACAGCGCTCGCGTGCTGGTCAAAAGTTTCTCATAGTTTTTCATTTGTCAGAGAAAGTAAGAGCAGCTAAGACTGCTGAGGTTTGCTTAAATAACAACTTTTTATTTATCCTCCCTGAAATTAGAGACACCGTCTAGAATGGTTGTATATATAACAAATTTGTAACAGGAACAGTAAAAATAAGCTTAAAAAAAGGAGAGAGAATGTTGCTAAATGTTTCTAATAAGGCCAATATGTGGCTGCATACAATGACTGAGGTGACACTGAGGATACAAACCTGATACATTGCAAAGACCTGCCCAAGAAGAGAGTTGTTATGCCACTCAATGAGGTGTCTCATTAAAGTAATTCAATATATTAACATAGTTTTCTATCTTGTTCATAAGAAAAGACAAAGATACCATTTTGTTAACAGAATAGTTTTATATCTGATTTATGCATTTTAATATTGTTATCTGTCTTTACTGATCAAGATAAAAACTGTTGGAAAACCATACCTTTGCAAACTTAAAAAAAGGCCTGGGATCCTTTCTGAAGTATTCTATATCAAACATTGCTTGAGGATCGGGAAGGTCGGGGAAGTCTACTGCAAGGCGTGCATAGATGCCATCTCTTGATCTAAAGTCAGGTATTCCACAAGACACAGACACCTGAAATATATTTTTGCAATCTGAAATAAGCAAAACTATTAAGACTTGCTATGATACAGACTATTTGGGAAACCACATTTCTGTATGCTCACAGTGCTCAGAAACATTAAGAACAAAACCAGTCTGGGTTCTTTGTATTTATTTTTTTTTCCTTTTATCTTTTTTTTTGGGACCAATATGACAAATCCCAAATCACAAGCAGGAAAAACAGCACAGAAACAAAGTCTGACAACTGGAAAAAAAAAACCTTTAGTACAATTCATAAAGGCAGTTATAGGACACCAGAACTTACTTTTACTACTGGAAGTTTTGTCAGAAGTAAACAAAAATTTAAAATAGTGTTGCATTAAATTTGATTAGTAAGCATTCATTGATCTTCCATCTTAGACTTGGACAAGGTGGTTGACTTTTATTTCTTTTTTACATGCTAACGCAGTAACAAAATAAATTCTTACTTGTGAAGAATAAATACGTTTTGATAAACAAACATTATTTATCAAAGCATTGTAGTAGTCCATAAAGACTAACATTTATTGTGTTACCCCAAAATGGTATGGGAAGAGGAGGAGAAACAGGTGTGTGACAGCAATTATAGAAAGAGCAAGATTGGGGAACAGAAGTAGCAGTGCTTTTCTGACAAGCTGATTTGAATTGCTCATATTTTGTGAATGGTGTCACAGCCTCTGTGTCTGAACAACAGAAACAGAAAATGATCAACTTTCCTATATTGATCTGGTGCATGGGTATAAAGCTGTAAACGTACAATGGTTAAAAAATTATCTTTAGTAAAACAGTGATTACTCAATCTTATAGCCATCACAGAGTGGCACATCTTAAAAGGGAAACTCTGTCTACTGAAATCTATTTAAACTCTCCTTTATAATCCTCCCTCCAACCCTTTTTTCCTTTTCATGTCCTATTCTTCTAGCTCCTCTGGCTCCATCAGGAATGTTAAGAAAGGCATTGAGATTTTGTTTAAAAAATCATTACCTTTGTTTCAAATGAAAAAATGACTGGCATAGAAAATGTTTTGGAACAGGGAGATGTGATCTTAGTCCATAACTATTTTGCATGGAAGCAACTGTTTAAGAGTTTAAATGTTTACAAATATTTTCTTATAAGAAGAGAGATCTTCTCATTTCCAACTTAAGCTCCAGCCTTGCAGTGTGCATCGTTCTAGTGGGCAGCTGCACCTCCTCTTCCCATCCAGCACAATTACTCCATTACGAACCTTGCAAGGGTCCCACCATCTGCACGCTGTAAAGCACGGGATAAGCATTTAACCAACTGGCTATAGATTCTCTTACTGTCATTGCAGGGATACCTACCCCAGCTCCAGTCAAGACCATTATTTTTCTGCATTCTTGTAAAAGTTTCACAGCATCATCAATAGTATTAATATCTTTTCGTTTTTTTCTTTTTGGTGGTTCTGAAAGAATGTTTATAACAATTTGCCACAGTGTCATATCATCCAGTTCAGGTGGAGGGATTGTTTCTGGCAGCAGGTCTCTCAGAATTGTCCGTGGGTCTGTACCTAGCATGAGATGCTGCTGAACAAAAGTGTAGGGACCTAAGAAAATTAAGAAATATAAGCATTTAAAATTGAGTCAAGTATTTCAGATTTTGATCATCCTCCCATTTATTAAGGCTTGCTACTACAATTTTATTAATTCAACTTAATACTTCATTCATGAAAACCCCAATGTGTTTTGTTTTAAATTCTGAAGTGATAGTACAGCTTGTGGTTTTACTTATTTACTATTATTTTTTGTTAACCCATGAAGGATTTCATAGCAAGTAAGGCAAAGTAGAAATCTCAGTTGACAGCAAACTTGATGGCTTTTAGAGGTGCACAAGATTTTCACAATATATCTCCCATTTTATGGCTTCCTTTGTATTTTCCAATATTTTGTAAGGTGTTTACAGTAATAAGCTGAAGAGACAACAAACACACATACCCTTTCTAGTCATATTATAAAACTCCACTCTAAAGAGATAAATAGGGCCCACCAATCCGTGGATTTCTGTTGTTCTTTTAGTCATCTAACACTAATGATTTCAGACATGACCTCCTAGAGCCATCAAATCGATCTTTCCAGAAACATTTGAGATTAGAGCAGTAGAAGAAAAATAGGTAAATCTTAAGAAGTTAAACTGATTAAGATGACCCAAGTATCTATCACTAAGGCTATTTACAGTACATATAAAGAAAACAATTGTTATACATATTCACCCAAAAGGTAGCAACAGTGATCCTGTAACAAGAGATCAGCAAAGACAAAGATGGACAGATTTTAAGTGCAATATTGTGTCTTCATAATGTGTTTTCTTGCTGCTGTTTTTAACAATATCAGCAAAATGAACACCGTAGTATTATCGTGCCTGCATAAGACCAAAGACCTCAAGTCCCAATGCCACTGTGCCCTGAAGTCCCTGTCCCACACAAGTCACCAAGGACCATACCAGTTATCTTGCTCTGTGTGAGGCAAGGCCTTTCTACTTTCTACTGCTCATATGCAATATATATGCAAACTAATGTAACACTTGGGACAGTGAGCCCTATAGATTGGCTGAAATCATACAAGATGCATCTTATTGTTCCTTAAAGTATTAATGCTACTAAGTAAATAGGCTAGAAATATGCCATAAATCTGTTCAGTTTAGTAAGTCTGTGTGTATGCTTTTAATATGGATCACGGCAGGATATCTACACACACACAAAAAAAGACATTGACAATTTTAATCAAAATACAGCAAGTTTAGAGAGGTTCATTTTTAAACTCCTTAAATAACATAGAGAATACAGTCAACAACTCTAAGCCAGTCAAAAGCAGCAAATGCTTTTTTTTTGCCACAGAAGAAATCATTTGAAAACTGGGAAGAAAGTAACTGTTCAAAGGCAAACAGCATCTAAGAACAATATATAGGCTTCTACCTATACGTGGTCTTGGGGTCCAATCACTAGAACTTGCATGTGAGGCTCTGTCATCTTCATCACTATCACAGGAGTGAAACCCATTGGCTATGACTTCATCACTAAAAAGGAAGTTATCTGCAAGACAGCACAACAATGAGGGGTTATACTTGGGCCAAATGGCACAGATACATATTTAAATAGATAATAAATTCTAAAGTTGTATGCTTTGAAAGTTAATTGCAATGAATTACAAATAGGCAGTTTCATAACTTAGACATAGAAAATGTCTACCTTTTTAAAGTCTATAGATACGCTCTCAAGCCTTCAGTAGACTCATCTTAATACTGGGCTTTACTGGGCTGGATGTTGACCTTAGTCAAATCTTAGTCAAAGTTTTGTTCTATAAAGTGTTAGACATAAAGTTTCTTGGTACCTTTAAAAATAATCCAAATGTTTTGAAAGTACAATTGAAATTTCCTTTCTCTTACAATTCTCACTACATTCAGCTCACTGAGAAACTGGATTAAATGAGAACAGACTATTCTTTGACTAGGTTTTTCAAAGCACAACATTTTAAAAGAAACCCACAAATACACACTTGGATACAACCAAGTTACAAAACGTGGTCAGCTGGGCTGCAACAGCCTGAATATACAGGATTATGTGAGATTTGAGTTCTGACAGAAGACGTGCTGGCTTGAACCACCTTCACAAAGTTTCTCTCTCTGCCTTCCCCCTGCAGCAGGGCTCGGCTCAGAGCACCGCACCGATACTGCTGCCCAGCTTATGGCCTTCAGCCAGAGTAACTCAATCTAACTTCATCATGTGTCCAGATGAAGGAGTCCAAAGAAGGAGGAGATACTTTTCTTACAGCACGCAATACTTCAGCTAATATTTATGGGGGAATTCAAATTTTAACCTGAGCAGCTTATCAGAACATAGGCTACTAAACTTCTGTTACTGGCTTTTTTATTTGAAATAGTCACAGTGACTGCAGCTGAATTTGTTGACAATCTAAGACTATATAGAAAGGAGAACAAGTTCCACTCGTGCTCTCTAAAGCAAAGTATCACTAGAATAGTTTTCAATCTCTGCTTGAATAAACCCCCACAATATTTTAGCTAGATTACTTTGCTTCATCCTTAAATAAAGAACACCACAAAACACCATCATTTTTTATTCAGAGATTGTATTGCCCTGTTCTTCCCCTTGGTTGCATAAATACTTTATTCTGATTAGAATAGAAAAAGGTAGAGGACAGAAATTTGCTTTTTGTACTTGCTGTCTTCTTCTTCTGAGACCATAGGTGCTCTTTTGACATTACTATTTCTTATTATTCATCTACGTATTTACAGCATTTCACATCATGATGCATGCAGTCAGTGAACACTATGCAAAAAGCATTATGAAGAAGAAAAAAGTTGATTAATACACATCAGCAAGTGCAAGTTTTATGAAAACTATGTTGACTGGGTAAAGAATCCAAGTCTACCTTGTTAAAGACACATGGCAATGTGACCCCTAAACGATGGATTTCAGAAACACTGTGACAGACACAAACAGGCTGGAGTAGCAGTTTAAAATGTAGCGCTCTCTGTGTAGTCATTGGGTTCCTCAGAGGAGCCAAGGGCAGGCGTGCCAGAGCTAAGCAATCCGCAGCAAAACATGCCTGAGGATCTGAGTAACTTGAGCAAAAAGGCTTCATATAAGGCACCGATAAGAGACCATTAACTTGACTCTTGCAGCGTTCGGGTGAAGTTTTTAAATCCCAAGGCTGGCTGAGCTCACCGTACAGCTCTGTTACCATACAGCTCTGTTACCTTTGGGGTAGCTTTTGCACAGGCAGAAATTTTCTGTCGAGTTTTACTACGGAGTTAAAAGTAAAATACCTTCAACTGCACTCCAGGATAAAATGTAACAACTTTACTGGCAGAATGCAGCATCTTACCCCTTTCAAGAAGCTTTTCCAAAGCACTGCCTTAAAGAACAAAACAAAAAACCAACCCCCCCTCCAAACCTATCTGCTTCAATAACGCAATGCAAGGTACTTTGATACTGATGCTGCCCAAAGAGTATGCTTCAAACAAGATACTTCTTAGAAGATTATAGTTTAGCTTTTGCTACAGTAACTGAAATCTTAACCAAAACCATAATGTGAAGTTATTTAAAGAATTGGTCAAGACTGGTGCTCCTGTGCTTTCTGTGTGCGTTTCCAAGAAACAGAAATAAATAATCATCACGGCAGAGATTGTGAAAGGGAAACGGGGCTTTTGATTTCTTCATTTTTAATAACTTGTTGCCAGC
Source organism: Calidris pugnax (assembly GCF_001431845.1). NCBI lineage: Eukaryota > Metazoa > Chordata > Aves > Charadriiformes > Scolopacidae > Calidris > Calidris pugnax. The sequence continues at coordinate 7,769,758 of NW_015090828.1, read as the reverse complement.
AACCCAGCAAAATAAGCGTGTTCGGAAGCGAGACCCCAGCCGGTCTCCTTCTATGAAGCCCGGCACAAGAGCCCGCGGGCTCTGACAAGGGCCGGTTGGGCTGAGAACCCGCCCGCTGCACGGACAGGGAGGCAGCCCGCCCGCCCGGCCTTAGGGTTCGGGGGACGGAAGGAGCACGGCGGCTGCGGGGTGCCCGCCCCCGCCCGCCCTCCCGGGGCCCTGCACAGGCCGGCATCGGGCCCGGCCCGGCGGGAGAGCCCGGGCGGCTGCCGCGGGGAGGGAGCCCCGAGCGCCG
>NW_015090828.1:7642763-7768552 GCF_001431845.1 Calidris pugnax | reverse complement strand
CCGCCGCCACAGCGGCGACGGGCCGGGCCAGGCGTTGTGCGGACGCCGCGTCCCACCCGCCGCCGTCGCCGTCTTCCGAGTCCAGACGCTGGCGCTTGAGAGCGGGCTCGTCGCTCTCAGCGGGGCCGCCGCGGCGGGGCCGTAGGAGCGGAGCCTCCTCGTCCGCCATCTTGGAGAGTAGCAACCGCCGCCCCCCTCCGCTCGCGCCCGGCGCAGCAGCGCGCAGCCGCCCCCTCCCCCCACCCTCACCCACGGGAGCCATTTAAAAGGCGGCACGTGACCGCGCCACCGCCCACGCGGGCGCCCGCGCCCCGCGGAGGCCGCAACAACAACAAACCGGGTCACGTGAGAGGGGAGGGCGGCTGAGGGGCGGTGCTCGCAAGATGGCGGCTTCTCCTCAGGGGACAGGCAGCCGGGCGGCCGACGCTCAGGGGAGCAAGATGGGCCTTTTGCCCGGCCTTTTACCGCATGGCGGTGCGGTGTCGTTCCCGGCGGGAAGGGGGAAGCCCGTCCCTGTGGAGATTGTCTCACACGCCCCCCCACACCCCCACACACCCCCTACTCATTCCTTCCTCCAGCAAGAGCTCTAACGACAGGTAGAATTTCTCCCTTGCAGGCCTCGATAATGACAGCTTTTTAAAATACCTCTGCGTTAAAATTGTAAATATGTGGGTGGTTTTGCTTCAGAAGGGATTATTTTATAGATACTGACTTTATAGGCAGTTTATGTGTTGTGGGGGATTTTTTTTCTGTTTCTCTCAGGTATCAACAACCCCTCAAAAGATGTACACGCCATTTCTCACACTACTTATTTTACACACTTTACCTATGTCTCAAAAATAAGCTATGAAACAACCAGAGCAGCTTTTTTATTATTCTGTGCAAATTTGTACACAAGCATTCTTCTTCCTTACTGAAACTGAGACAAGATTCACATTTCTTAATAAGCACATTCTTTTGTCAGCATGTAAAGGAGAGGTGTGACTTTAATGTTCTTGGTTTGGTGCTAATTTACGTGGAGATTGTTCTAAAGGAAGAAAATGTTTAAGTGATACAGGTGTATGACCTAAAGCTTTCTGTGAAGTTACTGGTGAGGACGAGATTCAAGGATCGTGAGGCTGACTCTGGTATCGCAAGCATTTGTTCGTGTTAATGATGTTGCAGTAGTTGCCCCTAAAGGGGGACGTCGGTTTGGTAGTGCTTTGGTTGGTTCTCTTCTGTTTCTGCAGCTCTGAGCATGTTTAGGGACAAGGATGGAGCATGAAATGCAAAATTCATTTGAGTTACATTGTGCCTTCACCTGCTTGAAAATGTGTACTCAGCCCTCAGGAAGCAAAACATCTAAAGTCAGTTGAGAAAAAGTGGTACTAGACGATTTGATGTATTTTATGGGGATAAACTCAAATACAGATTTCCAGGGCTTGCTGTTTTATTTAAAAGGCCATTTATGACTTTTACAAGTTGATGGTCAGCGTCCTGTTGTACTGAAGCAGAATTTAGTTTCACTCTTGGCTTTAAACAAGCAAAATTGTTGATCATGTGTCAGGAATGAATAGAAACGTTTTGTTCGTGGTTGGGTACAGAGAACAAATATGAGATTTCCTCACTTCCAGTACTGTTTGTATGTTCTGGGCAACACTAACCAAAACATGTGTAGGCACATAAGCTGTGCCATCTCCTGCACTGTGACTCTCTCTCAAATAAAGTTTATGTCCTGCAGGCAATCTTTATATTTTTTTCTGCACATTATATGCAGGTTTTCTTGCTCTCCTTTTTTGGATGGCACCTTGCTCTGTGAGTTGTCCCACTGCAGTCAGCTGGAGCAGTGAAAGACTGAGCTATTATTTGGTACCAGTGTTTTGTGATCTCCACACACAAACCTTCAGACTGTGCTGCAGGACTTTTTATGCCCCAAGCACTGGAAATCTCTGGGAAGGGGGGAACACGAGTATGGTCACTGCTGTAATTTGAGTCAGAACCCTTGTTTATTTGGTCTGAACGGACAAGAGTGTAGAAGGGACCAAAGCTTCAGCGAGCAAATTCCCTGTGAACAAGCAGCTTGCAAGTCTCAGGGTTTTGTCCAAATCCACCTCTTGAGCCTGTGGCTTGGCTTGCAGCACAGAAATAGCCACTGAAAACTGGAGGGGAAAAGGGTTAAAGAGCCTTCCCTTTCACCTTACGCAAATATGCAAGAAATACTTGGACAAGAACAGTATGTCAGGAGTGCTGTTGGGAAGAGGGACAGCTGTTTGTTTTTTATCCTCCCCCAAAGTACAATCTATTTAAATATTTACATGATCTCTTGCTAAAAGGCTTACTTTTCTTTCATCTACTTTTCTGGCTTATTATCAAGTTATGAATGGGGGAGAGATTTGTGATTTCCAGTTCCTCTACTTTGTTGAAGAAGTGCATCTATTGTTTTATTTATTCAGAGAAATATGGTAGTAGTGTTTTCTAACAGATTTAAATGTTTTCACTGGGGCTTGTGATTTGCTGTTTAATACTATTGTTGCTTCTTTTCATATACTTTTTATCTTCTATAATCTTAATAGGCTATCTGAACATACAGTAAAAAAAAGGAGAATTTCAGGCAGTACAACCTTGAAGAGAAGATAGTGGGAGAAAAATATTGTATGTAGATAATTTCAACATATGAATAGCCATAGATAAAAAAAGATAAAGCACTTGTAAATGCAGGAATTATTTTATAAACAGTTCTGAATGGCCACTAGGTTCTCCACTGATGAACACACACCTGCTCTGGCCTCAGTCACACCCCGTGTATCTGTTCTGCGTAGACTCTCCTGCACTAGGTCACTGCTTCTAAAATTGTGTAACTATTCAAGGCATCTGTTTGTAAGTGCTACTTTAAAGAATCAGCAATATTTAATGACATTAAACATCTTGGATTACAAAGCTTTTGCAGGGATGGGGAAGGTAAAAATAGAGCTCCTTAGGCTCCAGAGAAAAGACTTCAGCAAGTGATTAGTATTACACCCAGACAGTAATCTTTTTAAATCAATAGATCATAGAAGAGACTGCAGTTAAACTTGTCTTTGTTTAGCCTTTGTTGGACTAAGGCCTTGATTGTTAATCACAGTTCTAAATTAAAAGTGTTTCACTTCAACGTAAAATGAGTTTTACAAGGAATATGTTTTGCACACAATACAGACCTCAAGACTCAATTGAAAGTAATTTAGCATGAGAGTCTCTATTTAATGTGATAGTAGACAGTATTTCATGTATTTCAGAGTATTAATTTTGTCAGACGTATACAACTGAGGTACTGGTACTCTTGAAAGGCTGAGGTCTGTTTGGTCTGAAGACTGAGAAGGGATCTTATCAACACTTACTAATATCTAAAGGGTGAGCATCAAGAGGATGGGATCAAACTCTTCTTAGTGGTGCCCGGTGACAGGACAAAGAGCAGTGGACACAAGGTGGAACACAGGAAATTCTGTCTCAACATGAGGCAAAAGTTCTTCACTGTGAGGGTGGCAGAGCCCTGGAAGAGGCTGCCCAGAGAGGTTGTGGAGTCTCCTTCTCTGGAGATACTAAAAACCCACCTGGACACGTTCCTGTCCAACCTGCTCTGGGTGATCCTGCTTTGGCAGGGGGGTTGGAGGAGATGATCTCCAAAGGTCCCTTCCAACCCCTATAATTCTGTTTGTTTTTGGAGAATAGTATGTGTATATCCTAGGTGGCCTTCAAAGAGTAAAGATTCACTCCTTCCCGTTGAAGTGTCTGACAGAACTCTGAGGGGCTTTGGCAAGGAGGGTCCTTCATTCTCAAAAGTTTGCAGCCCTGTAATTGTTATTTTGGAAGTAGTCCTTACTCTTTTCTATAATTGCCAATACAATCTCCTTGTCAAACACTGTGGCAAAGGTTGCAATTAAAAATTAAGCAGAAAATATATTTTAGTATATGTAGGCTCAGTTGCAGGAAAGCCTTTAAGCATGTGTCTGATTTTAAGCTGCTATACACGTGATGGCACGATCTAAATCTGAAATACAGCTCTATTGTCGTTAGTATCCAGAACTCTTTTCAGTGTGGGTGACACCCAGAGTTCAATGTTGACGTGCCTTTGGCAACTACAAATCCCAGGGAGCATTGCTGTCAGCAGGTTTGTGCAACCGGATTGGCATCCTGCGGGAACCAATGGCAGGCAGAGAACTCAAGAAAATTCATGTGTGTCAGCTGCCAGTATTAAAAAGCACCGAGGAGAGCTGCAGACCTGAGTGCAAACTGCCTGTTTCCCTGGGCTACTCCCAAACCCCTGCGTGGGCTTTGAATTGGTTCTCTCTCTTACACCCTCCGTGCCTCGGCTGGAAGCAGCCTGCTGGGCTCGCCGGGATGGATGCGATTCTCAACTGCAGACCAGATGACTTGGAAGATTACTACAAGTTGCTGGGATGTGATGAACTCTCTACGGTAAGAGCCTTCCCCCCCGCTACCCCCCTCCAGGTTAATAACATTTTGAATGTGCTTGTCTGTCTGCAGGGGGGATCTGAAGTTGTTTCTCTCTCCAGGCAGGACTATTTGAAACGCGTTGTGAACCTTCTTTCTTGCCACTTTCATCTTTTAGTATCTCCCTTGGCAAAGCTCAATTTTCTGACCTCTATACCGATGTTAAGATCCTAGAATATGGCTTAGATTAAAAATGTCTTATAAAACAGGATTGTGTTATAGATACAACCAAAATAATAGTTTATTCATTAGTTCAACATGTGATGTAGTTATGAATCATGAGCCAACTGAATCAATTTGAGAACACCCAAATAATATTTTGGAATATATTTTCAATTTTAAAAGATGAAAAAAGGCTATTTATATGCAACTAATACAATGAATGTTCATAGCTGTAGGTCACTGATGATGCTATTGGGTTTCTCAGGTTTTATACATATTTTAAAAATTTGTTAAAACCTGTATTCATTGGTTGGGAGGAAAAACAAAAATAATACCTTTTTTTCATTCATCTTATTAATGAGAGCTTTAAATGCTAATTTTAATGACATTCAAATACCAGTTTTCCTAGTTTGTTTTGGAAGGAGATCTCATACTTTAGAATGAGATTTAGCTAACCAATTGTTGAATTATTTGTAGCTAAAACCAGTGTCCTTCTTCCTAACGGTGTCCATGTAACATTTTTTGGATAGTCTGAGTTAGTGGTACACTAAGCTAAAACCAGTGTCCTTCTTCCTAACGGTGCCTGTGTAACATTTTTTTGTAACACTAACATTTGAGTTAGTGGTACACTATTATTTTTTAATCCAGTTGCTGTATTAACTGGAATTGTGTTTTGATTTTGGAAAAGGAGTTTTGATTACTCTGCTGTAATGAAGGCTGTATTCAGTCGGGATAAAAGGTGTATTCAGAGTTAGATAAAAATTTTGCTCCGTAAATTTAATCAGATGCTCTCCAGCTGTCCTAGTAGTCAAATGCTGGGAAAACACCTCTGGCTTTCCTGTCACTCAAAGCCTCTTCGAGCTGCTCCAGAAGGGAATGGAAAGCTTTTCCTGGGATAACTCCTAAAAAGTCATCCCAGCAGAGGGCGGTGTTAAAGTTTCTGTGTAGGCTCGTTTCCCAGATGCTATTTCTCAGTTTTTACCTCCCGTTAATTCTTTAAGGGCTTAGCAATTAATGAATACTTCAAGTATGGATGATAACGATTTTTCAAATTGCTTCGAAATGAAAAAGACATGATAACGATTTTTCAAATTGCTTCGAAATGAAATGAAAAAGACGGAATAAATGCTAATGGGTACTGAAAAATAATCTGTCAAGTATTATTTGTTGAGAGAAGCAGCAGATGTTATTAGATTATTTCTGACATGGGAGTAGGAACTGAGATCAGAAGTTGACTGAGCACTGTGATTGCCTTCCCTCAGGATGGTGCACACAACTACTTCTGACATTTAACAGAAATTTGAAGCATTACAGGTGTTTTGCACTCCCATTTCTTTGTACATGCAGTTAAGTATTTGCCAGCAGCACAGGCTTCTTTAGGCACATACAAGCACATTCCCAGCAGCACTACCTTCATCTAAGGTGTTGAATATTCAGGTCTTGATCTGACCTGGTTAAATTTAAGCACAAATAGTCTCACTTTCTACAGATTTTTCCCTATATTCAAGTAAACACATACTTTCTTGACTTGTAGTAATGAGTGCATCGACACCTAGTTCATCTTCAGATTTGAGAGGAAGAGGGTAGATTTAATCTTCATCCTTCTTCCAAGGACAGTGCCAGTGGGTATTGCATATTTTTCTTGGTAAAACATCTCACTGAATATTTTATATAAATTTTATATATTTTGTAAAAACTTCTACTGATTTTTTTTTTAAACCGAAGATTTCCACGCTACCCCTCTGCTACTGTACATATTTTAACTTTAATGTTCCCCTTCTTATAATTAAGTTTTAAAGATGGTAGCTAGCTACATATAGTAACCAGTTTCAACAAGTTCTTTGTACAATGTCCATACTTTTAAGTGTCTTTCTGCCTGGAAATATACCACTTTACATCTCTCCCTCTGGAAGAAGATACTGAGAAGATCAAAAAGTGTGGAATTCTTAGACCACATTTTTCCCAGCATATGATGGCAAAATTTAGCTAGCTAGTTGAGTGAACTGGAATTTTATTAAAAGGTTATGAGCTTTCACCTTGAAATAAATAATTTAAATTATGTATGGATATCAGGGTTTGAAGGATGAGGAATTTATATGAACAGCCTTTCTGGCACGGGAAAGAATAGTAGCTAATTGATATTTTAGGGCAAATTGTTGTAAAAGCTTAAGCTGTACTGGAGAGATACAAAGAAACTTTGGCTTCTGAATTATACGAAAAAGCAAGATACTTTGAAAAATCTGAAAATTTGAAAATCTAAAGCCCACTCCAGTGGTTTCTTGTATTTTGTTACCTGTTGCTATGTCTTTGTTTTCCCAGTGATTGTAATACTTTATGGTACTATAAACTGTGTGGGAACTTGTAATTAACTAATACATGCCAATATTCTAATATTGATTATAAATTTATTCTATTCCAAGTCAACCTTTTGGCACAGAAAATTAACTTGATGGGAAGAATGTGGTGCAGCTTTGTGGTATCCCAGATAGAAAAGTCATGTGGTACTGGCTAAATTTCCTGTGAAGATGGTGTGAGGGAAGCCACCCAATCCCCCAAATTGATCTTCAGCAATACAGAAACTCTTTGCTTCTTGCAATGAGATTTTGTTAAAAGTTAGAGTTGATTAAACAGAGCGAGGAGCGACTGAAGTGATGTGTTTTGCCTACGTGCTCAAATGTGAAGAAAGGGTTTTGCACACATGATCTTTGCACATTAGGATGAGTGCATGGAGAATGAAATTAAATAAGCAGTGCCACTGACAGATGGTTGTTGTTACCTCTATTTTGCTTGTACTAAAGCTTGTAAAAATGAATAGGAAAAAATCTTTCAGCATTCTTTGCTGTTCCTCCCAACACCCTTCAAAAAGAAAATTTGAAAATCTTTTCTATGTGTACGTATTTACTTACTTTAAATCTCAACATTCTGTTTAGGTGGAACAAATCCTTGCGGAATTTAAGATTAAAGCCCTTGAATGTCATCCTGACAAACATCCTGGAAATCCCAAAGCAGGTATATATTCTTCCCTGTTAAAAAGCAATCTATTTTTGTCTTACCTTAACACGACTAAACTACTAAGCTGTTAAATTCAGACTTAAGACTTTATTAAATATTCATTTTCCCCAATATATTTTAATTGTCATGTTTATTTTGAGCATATCATCTTTAAATAGCAAGCTTTAATATTCTTTTCTAACACTTGCACACTCCTAGGTGGTAGAGCAGGAAGACACTAGTTTAATTTTTTTTTTTCCCCTAGAACTTTCTTTTTTTTTTTTCTTTCTATGGTAAATATCCTTTAATTCAGAAGTTATTTATAGAGTGTATCCTTTTCTAGACCTGTGGAGCTGGCCTGCTTCCATGCTCGGTGGTGTTCAAGTGTCATACTTGCGTCACCTAGTTAATTTGCTTTCATGAACAAGCCCATCAGGAACACATTAAATGTACTTTAGTTTCTTTTAATGTAATTTAATGGCTGGAAATAAAGAGAAGCCAGCGCCACATGAGTAGCCATCTGTTTGCAGACAAGCAGCTAACATTTGCATTTATGAAAGCGTGCAGTTCATCGTGCCTGTGACGGCTGAGCAGCACCTGAGTTATTTGAAGACAGTCTTACCCATTCCTAACCACCAGTTAGCTCTAACCAGTGTTCACTAAGGTCTGAATAGTTTATATTCTTTTAATAAAGGTTGTTCTGATCATAATTAGGGTCCCCACCAAAAGATTGTTGTTGAAAAATTAAATATGCTTCTTTGATTAATGCACAAAACTTTTCCTTTGAATTCTTCCTTTATAAACTGAACAACATAAACATAAAGTAACACAATAGCTCATCTACTTGTGTGAGTTTGACTTGACCCACAGCCTCCCCTGATGGAGCAGAGCTGGGAGTATCACCTGTGTTAGAGACTCCACTGCCTCCAGCAGAGCTCAGCAGGGCTTGGCTGTCCTCCCTGGTGTGCCTTCTGAGCCTGAGATCAGAGAGCTGACAAGGTGGGGGTTAAACAGTGAAATAGGTGGAATTCTTCACTTTGAGATTCCCTGACAAGGAACCTCTTCAGATTTGGTGTTTGAGACACAATCTACCACCTATTAACAACAATCACTAATATTTAATTTATTCTAAATGATAGCACGAGCACCTGTGTTAGAGACTCCACTGCCTCCAGCAGAGCTCAGCAGGGCTTGGCTGTCCTCCCTGGTGTGCCTTCTGAGCCTGAGATCAGAGAGCTGACAAGGTGGGGGTTAAACAGTGAAATAGGTGGAATTCTTCACTTTGAGATTCCCTGACAAGGAACCTCTTCAGATTTGGTGTTTGAGAGACAATCTACCACCTATTAACAATAATCTGATCACTAATACTTAATTTATTCTAAATGATAGCACGAATACCAATGAAACCAATGGAACCGACTTGCTCTGCAGAAAATTCTGGCTATTGCAGCAGGGAAACAAGGCTATTCTAGTGCATGGACCTGTCTGTCTGCACCATCACCCACCACTCCCTCCCCCAATTAATTGAAATTAAATAACGCAAAAAAAGGAGGCCACGTGCCAAACGTTGGAGCAGTTTTGTCAAGAAATATTTTATGCTCCATTTACCTGAATGTGCTGTATTTACTTTAAATGCCTTTTTACAGGACTGGTGAAAGTTTCTTTTCAATAAAGAGTAAATAAAATAGACTTTTTATTCGTTGAAAACTAGTGATGCTACAAAAAAGAAACCTAATAGAACTGCCCCCTCAACCTCTTGTCTGTTGTTTGATTTATGGTTATCAATTTTGATTACTGTTTGAGTTCAGTGTATTTCAAAAGAAATCTCTCTAATTTGTAAACAGGAATAAATGAATAATAATAATAATAGATCACTGTAACACAGATGACTCATAGATAAAATCTAAATCTTTATAACCCTCTACAAACAGTGACACACAGCTGCATCCTTAGAAACCATTTAATGAAAAATTACCCTGTAGGGAAAAAGAAGAGCTGTCATTCATGCGGGCTGGTATTCAAGATAACATTTTTGCATATGCTGAAAACATACCTAATAAAATGCACATGTTAGTTAATTTAAAAGCTATTTAGATTCCTCTTATTGCTTGTCAGTTTTTGCTTGTTGTACTCCCCCCCTCCTCATGCTTTCTTGGTGTTGTGCTCTGCTCTGACTCCCTTGCTGCTGTGGATGTGAGTACATCCCTCCTAAGCTTTGTTACTCTAGTTCTATTTCTCTTTCTAAGGTTGTCTGCAGGGGGTGACTCCTGCCTTTTGCCCGCTGAATTCTGTCAGTTTCTCTGAACTTAAATTTAGGTGGTTTTGAAGCCAGAAGACAAATGAGCTTTCTAGGCCTCATTTGAAAAGGACGTCAGTTGTCTGCCGAAGGCGCTATGATCCTAAAGCTAAAACTGTGCAAAGCTGTCAGCAGAGCAACCCCACACCTTTGGCACTCAGCTCTCCTTCGGTCCCCTCTGCTCTGTTTGCTATAAGCCACTGTTGGTAGCTCCCCTTTAGCCTCGGAATTAATTTCTTTGAAAACAAATACTGGCTTCAGTATCTTTTTGGTTTGTATTCTAGTGGAGAATTTCCAGAAGCTCCAGCAAGCTAAGGAGATTCTTTCTAACGAAGAGAGTCGAGCGCATTATGATTACTGGCGGCGAAGTAAAATCACCATTCCGTTCCAGCAGTGGGAGGCTCTCAGCAAGTCTGTCAAAACGGTTGGTGGTGCCCAAGGTTGGGCCTTCAGGAGGAGAGAGGGGCAGGGCTGGTCCAGTGACCAAAGGGATGAGTTACACCACTTCTGCTGCAGTGGTGGGTTCTGGGGACGGGAAGAATGCAGCGTCATTCCTGCACTAAGGAAGTTAAGGAAATTCAGAAAAAATTGGAGGACTATAGTAACCTAAGGGCTGTTTTCAAATGCTTCATTGTAGGAACCTTTTATTTATTTTCAAAGCTAGGATTTTTGTATAATATATTCTCCTTTTGGTGTATTACTTATTGGATAGCTTTTCATGCTATCTGATTAAATAAAGAGCTCATTACAAAATCTAGAAGGTAGGTTCCTTGGAACTTGGGCTTCATGCAGGTCTTTGGAAGGGCTCTTCTAGGCTAGTGGGGTGATCTGTGACAGAGGAATGGTTTCCAAGGATTGTTCTCCTTCCTAATTTTGCTAGTGAGGTAATTTGGTAGCATGTTCCTAGTAGATCCTAATTCCATAATGTTTGATCTTTTTTTGTGTGTGTGCCTTATTAGGGTGAATGATAATTACAAGTCTACACGGGCAGATTTTAAGGCAGTGAATAAATGTTTCCCTTGTCAGTTCTGCCCACCTCAATTCTGCTTATGAAAGAAGTTTGGGGGCCTCTTCAGCTAAAGTGTTACACCTGAGCTTAAACATTTGCTGGAAGTATCCCATGAAGCTTAGCTCAGTTCAAAACAGAAGTTGTTCCACAGATGTTAACAGTGAAGCTTTCCAGAAGGTATTGCTTTCAAAGGGCACCTTTGAGCTTTGAAAATGGACAGTTTCTAAGTCACTCGAGCCCTCTTAGAAAAGTGTCAGAAGTCATGACAGGAGAAACTGGACAAAAGACCTTTATAATTATTTGATACATTTGTACATTTTGTTCTTCATCCCCACCTGACATCCACTGCCCTCTCAAACTGTACTTGCAATATAAAAGTAAGCTTTGCCCTATCCTATTGACCTGCAAGCTCCTTGCTATGGACTTTGTTTAACCATTTATTACAACAATATAAAAAATAAAAGAGAATTTAATTAAAAATCTTTTAAATCATAGGAATTAGTTGTTTATTTGTTACTTTTTGCATTTCTTTAGTCAATGCACTGGGCTGTCCAAAGTAAGAAGGACCAAATGCTGGAAGCTCCTGACTTGAATAACAGCAACAACATAACTAATGAGATTTGGACCCAACATACTGAAAACAATGAAGATGGATTGTCAGATGGGAACAGGGAGCAAGAAGATGTTGCAATTCCTGATGTGAAACCAGAGGCTTCAAAGAATCCAGACTCCCCAAGTAAGTGAAACCAGCAGTTACAGAAAATTGCAATATCCAGGGATTGGCCTGAAATGGAGGCTTTTAGTCATGAGAAGTTCTTCTCCAGAATAATATGTTTAACTGGTGGCTTTTTCTAATGTGGTTTTGGGTTGGGGTTTTGTTCCGGATTTTGTGTTGTTAATTATTTATTTAATTTTGAAGCTTTCAGACCTTTCTTCCTTCCTACCCCATGTTTGCTCACTTGTTTGCTAGTAAAACCAAAAACTGGAGAAGAAGGGGAAAAAAAACGTTTTCTTAAACCAAAATGGAAGGTTCAGTTTTGCTGCTACATCAAAATGAAAAAAAAAAAAAAAAGGCAATTATTTTCAGTGAATTTTTTTTTTTTTAATAACTTTTTAAAATGTTAGATAAAACACTTAGGTATTATAGTCGTCTTTTTTTTTTTAAGCCAGCATTCAGTACTGATGCACGGTTTGCATCTGATGAGTTAATGAGGACTAAAAATTGAGATTTGAAGGCTGCTTTTGTATTTGAACAGGGTTTTTTTAAAAATAGTGCATGCACCAGAGTAAGTGCATATTTCAAAAGCTGTCACCTGGCCTGACAGTATCTCCTGTCTGTTGTTTAGGTTAGTGCGCCTGAATCAAAGTTGACTTACCACAACAGCCACCTTCTGTTCTGCTTGATCCTTCAGGTGTTTCATATTCTTAGGCTTAAGTTATCACAGAACTATTATTAAACAAAGTCCTTTCAGCTTGATCAAACAGGAAATTTAAGCTGAACTGTGAGAGTAGCAAAACCTAATTTAATCCTAAATATTGTGGAATGCAGAAAATAGATGAGAAGACTCTACAAACAAATGTAGGTGAGGCGTAACTGAAAATTTTATATTTAAAAATTATGCTCTATAACATTATACTATTTGCTATCTTTTGGTAATAATCACTGTATGCTTTGTAAAGCAGTGAAATTTCAATGAAAACATCCTCTTGTTTCTTTGTAACAGGGAGCTTTCTTTGCAGCATCTTCTCTCTCATAATTTTTAGAAGTTTAATTTTAATTTCCATAGACTTGAATGTGAAAAATATCAATCAATCAAGTGCCTACTTACTTTATCCAGTGGGGGTATATTTATATTAATAAATGTTCATCTTAGAATATATTTATTTGACAGGGCCTGTATGCACTTCAGTGTTTGGACTTAATGTTAGGATGTTGATAATGCTTTTGTTTTGGTTCAGGAAAATTTATGATACTGGATTCCATTTTTAAACTGGGATATTTTCAGTTCTTGTCTGCTGGTCTGTAAGAACTATGGACTACAACTCCATGTAGCTTTCTCAGCCTGAATAAGAGATTGTTAACAGTAAGTCTGGTAATAGATTTCAGCTTTCTGATATAGGAAGATCACATTTTTTAGTATTAACAGCCCATTGTGCAGGGTCCAAAAACCTCCCTTGTGTGAGGACAGGGCCATCTGTACCTTCCTTCCACACTCCTGCCTTTCACGTAGTTGGAGATCTACCATGTCACCACCTATCTCTTCTTTAGATGAAGCAAATGCAATTTGTTCATTTTTTCTTTATAAGTCCTATTTTCTGTTCTCCTTTGGACTCTTTGCAGCAGAGATATATCTTTGAAGTTTGATGTTTGCTTGAGTTTTTGTTCGAATTATGCCAAGAATCCAGCATGCTTGTCCGGAGCACTGGAAGTGACCAATTATTTTACTTACTTTTTTGGGGGAAGACTATCAAGTATGAATTCAGACAACTTAGTTTTATATGTTTATAAGAATGTACTTGTCTTTCTCTTTTTTTCTCAGGATTTTCAGAGGCAAATTACTGGCACTTGCGTTTCCGCTGGTCAGGTGATGCTCCGTCAGATCTTCTGAGGAAATTCAGAAACTATGAGATCTGAAATGCAAAATAGACAAGAGTGTGAGATCATCTGTTCAACAATTCAGTATTTTTTTGTTAGCAGTTATCAGTTATTTGTATTTTGTATTCATTCACTGTGATGTGAAAGTCGTTGGAATAAATGTCTTAATACCGATTTGTTAACACACATGCTATGAGCATTACAGATGGAGGTCTCTGTTTAACAAGCAAAGTTGAATAAGCAAAGCCCCTTTCAGTATTAACATGAAGGGATTTTGCGAAGTTATCTAACCTCTTATGTATTGTTTCTTGTATTCTTAAATATTGTGAATATTTTTCTTAATACTGTGATGTTATGAAGACTGTACACTCGCTAGAACCAGAAGTCAATGTTAGACTCCAGCATATCATCCTGTTCGGTGGTGATCTTCCAAAAGCTATATGACCATGAACTTTAACCAGAACTGTGCTTATTTCTAAATGATGTGCTCTGGTTCCCTTCTCCATTGCATTGTACTTGCTGTAGTCATTTATAATGCACACATGCACAATACTATTACAAGCTTATCTTGTTGGAGAATTGTGATCTTATGATATAGATGAAATAAGAACCTTCTTATGATCCAAGAAGGTCACTGTGATAGATCAAGCACTCTTAAAATTCACTTGCTTTCTATCTTAACACGTACACTTTTTGTGCCATCTCTTTATTTTGGAAGGCAGTTCCACAACTTCACTTCTCCAGTTAGCAGTTTTCTTTGTTAAGATTTATTGGTGGACAACTGATACCCTTTGTATGTCCCCCAGCATTGTCCTGTGGCTTAAGAGTAATTTCCCTCCCTGCTCTGGCCTGGCAGACAGGGTCTTATCAGAGTTCTGTGTGGTGAGTAATGAAGGATCTGGCCAGTCATCATTAGTGTGTACAAAGTCTCACGTGAAAGGTTTTTGGTGCTTTGGGCAAATTTGTAAATTCTACATTGTGTTTATTTATTTTGAATTTGTTTTTTTCTTTGTAAACCTGAACAATGCCACATTGTGGTTTTGTGCACACAAGTAATTCCATCAGCAACAAATAAACCTGCATGCATGCAGAAAGGTTGCTTTCATTTTTTAAATTGAAACGCTCTACCCACCACAGAGATCCCTTTTGAATGTCTTGTTGCTTGTCTCCTCAGTGGGTAAAAGCTTAAGGGAGTCCAGTTATGAATCCTGGGCATTTCCATGGAAAGTCTGATCTGGAAACTCCCAACGTGTCTGTCTCTCCCTGGAGTGACCCGTGTGGCTGTACTGTGCAGGGGTGTCATGTGCTGACTGACCTACTGTGCTTCTCCTCTTTGGTGCCTGTTTGGTACAAACTGTAACAGAAGTGCCTGCCAATGGACCCTGGATCATATTAACCTCATTAGTGTATTTATTCTGGTGCCAGTTTCCTTTACAGGGACTGATACCAGTGTTAACACTGGTTGTGTTTGTACCAGTTTATAAAAGCTCCAAGTACTGATGTTCTGCTGATACAGCTACACTGATCCTAGATTTGATGCCACCATTGGCAATAGCTATTTTGACAGCACATCATCCTGCTTATCCAAAATCTTTTTTTTTTTAAAATTATTATTCTGTATGCTTTTCCTTTGCATATTTTGTAGCTGAGAATATTATAGACATGAAATTAATAATTCTCTGTAATACCTGCTAAATGTAACTACAGTTTTTCTTCTGGTGCAGGTACTGTTTTCCTTCATATAAAGGTACTTGCTCAAGGAAGACTTTCAATCCATTTTATAGGGAGGGACAGTAAAGGATGTCAAACAGCAGTAACAGAAGAAACTCTAGTTCATGTGAAGGATACAAAGCAATAGGGTAAGATTTTTCTCTCTTTAACAAAAAGATGGAAGTACAACCAGCTGGAGTTCTTTGAACCAGGTGGCAACTCAGACTCTCCTCTCCCCCTTTCGTTTGCTCATAAAGGTAAAAGGGGGTAGTTGGGTGGACGAGTTAGCACCTAACCAGCTGCTTTCCATTGAGAAGTGAGTATACAATAGACCTTTGAACAGCAAACTCATTTTTCATGCCATTAAAACTGATGTCATTAGCAGCCAATTATTACACAGTTTGTTTTGGCAAAGTACCTTTAGGTATTTGTTCTGGATGAATAATTACAGACATTTGGAAGACTCAGTCCAGTGAAAGCTGATGGCAAAACTTGCATTTTGTGACATACCTGCAAGAGATCAGTACTCTAATTGGTATTTGCCATAGTGAAGTGGACAGGTTATTAACTGGTGCTCTAGTACACCCATGCAGATTTTTTTTTTCTATTTATGTATATCATAGAATGGTTCAGGTTGGAAGGGACCTTGAAGATCATGAAGTTCCAACCCCCTGCCCTGGGCAGGGACACCTCCCACCAGACCAGGTTGCTCAAAGCCCCATCCAGCCTGGCCTTGAACCCCTCCAGGGAACAGGTATCCACAACTTTCCTGGGCAACCTGTTCCAGCATCTCACCACCCTCACAGCAAAGAATTTCTTCCTAATGTCTAATGTAAATCTTCCTTCTTTCAGTTTAAAACCATTACCCCTCATCCTATGGCTACACTCCCTGATAAAGAGTCCCTCCCCATCTCTCCTGTAGCCCCTTCAGGTACTGGAAGGCTGCTATAATGTCCCTGGAGCATTCTCTTGCACATGAGTATATATTTAACTTGAAATGGTCCACTTTTCTGTATTTCTTGAATAGAGTTGAATTAACCTATTTCTATCAGAGCAAACCCAGACATACTGGAAAGTAAGAGGGATCTGTGCAGCCTGTTTTGCTTTTGGGACAGCATTGGTAGGACCTGCTCTGGCCAGTAAGAACAGTTAACTGGAATAAGTGGGCGGCCCAGTTCTCCCTCATGTTAGAAAGGAAAGAAATAAGCACCTGACAAATCATTCTGGTAGATCATTCAGGGCCCACTCCCCAAGCATAAACAGTTCTGGTTTGGTTTTTGTTTTTTTTTTTTAATTTTGTTATAAAATGTATAGTATTTTTAGATTTTTTGCTAGTAGTGTGAAAATATCCAACAAATGTCTCACATGACATTACCCATAATAACATGGTGCTTTGGCCTGCTGCACTGACAAGCATATAACATGGCTTAAATATTAATTGGAGCAGGATTTGTAAGGTGGGTCTCAAGCTCTGTGGAGATGTGATTAAGAGGCGATAGAGTCAGGCACGTGTGGCTTTTTAGTGGCCAACAGAGAACTTAATTTTCTTTGCAAAGTGGAAACAGCTGCAAAAGGAAAGGTGTAGGGGTGGGGAACAGCCAAACAACCCCAGCTGCTATAGATTAGAATTAGGGTCTATTAATCTCAAACTGGGGGAGAGGGTAGCTGCCTGCAATGGATGGGAAGGTCCCATTTTCTGCTCTTCTGAGTTGTCTAGGTAGGTGACTAAAGGGTCCTGAAACTTTTTGGGTGTCTGAGGGGACTGACTTGGTGTGTGCTTTTGCTGTACAGCAGTTGAGTGTTACTATGCTTGAGTGCTTTGTTAGCTGTAGCTCAAAATGACTTAACTTAACTTGGTATGAAAATATATGGACCTGTGAAGTGAGCCTAGATCCTCGGGAGTCTACTCCAAAGCATTGACTAAACTTGGCCATTATGGGACTTACGATGGTTGATGAAGTTTCAGCTGGAAGTTATGAGACAGTAGATGGGGGTACAGGTGCATGATCATTATAAAATACAGAGACTAGGGCACACTGTTTAATATTGTGTCTCTAGGTCTCTGAAATTGTATCAACCAGTCTTGTAATAGTAGAAATTAAGCAACTATTTAGCCTGCTGTTTACAATGCAATGTAGCAGCTTGGGGGGCGGAGGGTGGGTCTTGAATTATATAAAATTGATGTAACTTTAGTTACTGCTATCATTCCTCTTCTTCTGTGAATGCTGAATATGTAAAACTGAGAATATTCTAGTTCTTCACAAACTTCTTATTTTGCCGGTATTTGACAAGTTGTTTTGCCAGCATTTCCCAAGTTTTGCTGATGAATACAGATAGTATATGACTTAAAATCTCAAGCTGAGTAATACTGAGCGATAGGTAAGGTCATTTTCTGAATGTTTGTTTTCCTCTTTGATTGGGGGGGGAGAAGAAAATGTTCTATGATAGAAGCAAGTATCCTGATTATTAAAACAGATACTGGGTAGCTTTAATTTCCTGAGTATGAATGTTGCTATCTTACACTTTCATATCCTGAAATGAGAGACCAGACTGCTGGGAAGGTAAGCGATGAAGCTGCTGTAAAGCTGATGAAATTACACAGCAAAAGATAAAGCAGCTCATTAAGTTGTCAGCCTGTGTCACATGGGGTGATATTCATCAGTTAGTTTATGCTGAGTACTTTTATTGCAGCCCCGGGTACGTGCTCATCCTGCTGTTCTAGGAGTTGCCAAGCCTCCCCCTGCGACGGCAGGCCCTGCGTGTGTTTGTTCTTTCACCTTCACTGTATTAGTCTCTTCTCCTTCCCGTGTTAATGACGATGAGACTTTGTGTGTGCTCTGTTTGTCCCAGCTTCAAAAGGCTTGTGTCTCGAGTCATTATGGTGGTGCACAATATAGACTGGAGCTGATACAAGTTTTAGGTCTCTGATGGATATCATAATCTGCTATAGGTGATAGGTGCTGGAGAAAACAAATTTTATTTCCTTTCTATTCCAGCTTCTTAGTGGTTTGCTCTTGTTCCCTTATTTTGGTGGGGCAGTGAAGGAGAAAGGCAGCAAATTTCATTTTCTAGAAGCAGCCTATGTTGGCAAAGTTTTAAGTCGTGATGTGGTCCTCAGTGTTTTGGACAAAATGGTTTCCTTGCTGCTTTGTCAAAAATGCTTCGCTGAAAGTATCAAAGGACTCTTGGCACCAGAGGCTGACAACTCCCCCCAGGAGATGTAGTTTCACTCTCGGGCATCAGAGATGCCTGAGAAACCAGATGTACTTTGTCAGGATTGTCAGAGTTGGTCTTTTACTAGAAGTTAGTTTCCATGGGCCCCCCAAATTTATGCTGGGTAGAAGATTGTCAGCTCCTCCTCTTTCTCATGAACAATGCTGATGGGATGAGGGGGCAGGAGAATGAGCAGAAGGGCCCAAAGGAGTAGGAGACTGTTCCTGCTGAGTGGGCTGGGTGCCCTTGGTGCTTTCTGCTACTTGGGGTCCTCACTTTTGAAGGATCTGAGTCTTCCCTAGGGTTCTGATGTCCATCCTTGGCCTGCCACTGCCAAAGGACTAGGCTGCTGTGGATAGCTGATGGTGAAAAGGAGCCTGGACATCTTAAGCATCTCTCCTCTTAGGTGGCTGGAGGCACCTTGATCCCTGAAGTGCAGTGGGGCCGAGCCAGGTTTGAGGAGCGAGATTGCCCCAGCTGGCAGAGATATAGAGCAGCACCACAGTGAGCCCTTAGGTACCTTTTGGGGTCTGGACTCCAGCACCAGATTTATTACTGGCTTGCTCTGCCTCACTTACAGCTGAGGATTAAAAAGGGAAGCAGATCAGAGCAGGAGCACTTGAACTCTTTGCTACAAAATGGAGATGAGAAGTGATAGGAGTCAGGAGGAGAGCACTGAGCCCGGAACGCTAGTGCTGCTGGTGTGTCTCTAGCTGTAGCAGGCTGGTTGGTGTGCCTTACTTACTTTCTTTTGTAATTACAAAAAAATAACTGCAATTAACACCATATGCTTCTTTCCCTTTAGTGCCTTGATGGGAACATTTTCATAAATCTTGCTGAAGGGTGAGGGTGGGAAATAACTTGGGTGTTTGCTGCTGCTCTTTTGTTTTTCAACTACAGATTTTAGGGAAAACCAGTTTCAAGGAGAAAAGGTTCACTGAATGCAAATAATTCCCTAGACAGCAGAGACTTTTGTTGCTTTTCTGACAGACTGGCCCCTTAATTTTTAAGTCTTATACGACTTAAATGAGTAACACCACAAGATGTGGTTATTTTGACATTTCCATCCCCAGCAAGGTCCCAGTAAAAAGGACATCTTGAAGTTGCAGACTTCCTAATAAATATTTATTGAGTCAGTGCTTTGTGTTCAGATCTGTTAAAGCAATTAAAGATGTACTTTGGAAATAAGACACTTGAAGTGGTCAGTAAAAAAACTGGCAACTTCCTCAGTGATGCAGTGGTAAAAGAAGGACTTAGTGCAAAGCCTGCCCACTGTGTTTAGTGTTTTGACTGGCTTTTTATTAGTTTGGAATGCTACTCAAAACTGCATTGCACAAAATAGACTTTTTCTCATCTGTTCCAGATTATAGGGGTGGGTGGGATTGTCAAGCTACAAAAGAAAAGAGTTTGAATTCCTGACTGATGTAACAAAATCAAGCCTTATATGTGGAAAAGTTATCTATTTTTTTTAATTTGTTACCTGAAATGTGCACGCTTACTAAAAATGTTGATATTTTGGAGAGTGACTAACATGTTGCACTGCTTTAAGCACAAAAGTTTAAGCTGCTGTTAGAATACAAATATACGAAGGTGAAAATAGCCCATCTACTGCACCTCAGCAAAGGGTGCTTAGGTTGCTACTCTTGAAAACTGTCTCTTCTGCAGTGTCTGAGTTAAGATGTCTGATGCCAGTATTCCTTGGCAGGTACCGTAAGGCAAATGCCTGGTGTTATGGTTGTGTATTAGACAGCCCCACTGTCAGTTATTTACCAGTTTCCCACTAAAGCATAATCTCTAACACTTGCACATGCCTGAACAGAAACAACCACCCAAACCTGAAATCCCTGGAAGCTTTTGTTAGGGAGCACTTTGAAATGCTCATTTTGCCACCAGCTTAAACAATTGTTTGTTTGTCCCCTCTTTCTTTTATTTTGCTCTGAGCAGGGACATGTCAATGTTTCCTCTTCTTCCCCTGCCTCTGTTTTCTGGTTAAATTAAGTTGCGCTTAACTAGAAATAATGGGTTTGCATGTGTGTTTATGTCGGGTTTTTGTCTTGTCTTTAAGATAGAGAGGAGTGAGAAGTAGTTGTTCCTGCTCTAGTCTATTATGGCCTTTTTCTTATTTCCATTCCTGCAAATTTTTCATCTTTTCGCTGATGCTGGGGTCACAGAAGGGAGGAGATGGACACAGCTGAGTGGTGAAGGGTCAGTTTAAGCCATTCAGTGTGTGTGTGCATGCGTATGCAGGGGGAAGCGCCTTGTTCTTATGTTTTTTCTGATTATTAGTTGCATAATAACTTCTGTGGGGTTTCCCCCCCTTCATTGCCCGTTTGTGTGTGTGGGAGTGTATGTGCAGAAAGCCATAAAGGACAGGAAAAGGTGATCTAGGAGCCTCTCACTGGAGGTCTAGGAGTAATCGGGCCAGCTTCCTTAGTGACAGGGAAGGTTTGATGGAGCAAATCCATGTGATACAGAATAGCTTGCTATTTATTTTGTATCAGCCGTAGGACGTGGGGGCAGGACAATGGCCTTTGGGGCAAATCAGGACACTGTCTGTGTGTAACATGTTGCATTACTTGCCCCTGGGCAGCGCTCATCCTGCCCATAGAGGACCTAGGAGGTGGGGTGTGGAAAAAAACGCAGATTCTAGTGTGTGATTTTTTTCACCTGCACCAAGTGCTGCTTATCACAAGTGTTTTAGATGCATTTAGATGGACGTTTGCCCTGGGACCCATTGCTGCTTTGGTACTACCTTTGTGCCTTGACAGAAGCAGCAGAGGGCCTAACGAGTTGGAGTAGGATAAATACTACATAATCTCTCCTGTTGCTGCAGAGGCAGCGTAAGAGCGAGAAAAGACAGGAGTAGAACCTGCGCGGTATAAGCAATCACACAGCACAGAAAAAAAGAACCCCCATCGGGCCGCAGCGAGCAGGGTTCGAACCTGCGCGGGGAGACCCCATTGGATTTCAAGTCCAACGCCTTAACCACTCGGCCATCGCTGCTGCTGGTAACAGCCTTCCCGGGCTGCACTCCTTACCCGGCCTTCCGCCGGCAGAACTCCCCGCCCCCTTCCCTCCCACGGCCCAATGGCCGCTCTCCCCCTTCCGCGGCGAGGCGGGGCGCCGTCAAAATGGCCGCCGCGTTCAGGGCCTACCCCGGCCGGAGGGCACTGCGCGGGGAAGGCAGGCGTGTTAGCTGCCGTTATCGCCGCCTTTATTCCCCTTTGTTTCCCCCGGTTTCCTCAGTGGCTCGGGGCGGTGCGGCGGTGCCTGAGGCCGCCGAAATAACCGCCGCCTTCCACAGGGCGACTTTCCGCCTCTGTCGGCACCCCCTGGGCCGTGGGGAAGATGGCGGGCGCGGGGCGCCGCGCTCCCCTCAGGCCGGGCGGGAAGGTGAATGGATTTCCCGTGCAGCTCTCCAACTCGGGAAAAATAACTGCCAGCCCGTGTGCTGCGGGGTGTGCCACCTGAGGCGTAAAAGCTGTAAAGGAAAGGTGGCAGGGAGTGTTTGCAGACACGCTTCAGTTCCCTGGTGAAGAAGCAGCCAGTAACTCCTACAAAACACAGGAGCTGTGAGGCATTGCGTTGTTACAGCCCTGTTACCTCATTTCTTCCCACTTTTGTATTAATTCTGGTCTTTCAACTATTACCTAAGTTCTTTATCAGGTGACTATTATATGTGGATTCATTCACTGCAGGTATTTTTTCCCCTTAGCACACAGTTAATTGTGTCAGCAGTAGTGTAATGGAAATTAGATCTAACTTGACTTTATACAGCTGCTGCTGATAAAAACACTGATTTTCCTTTTCCTCCTTTTTGGAGGGTATAAGGGTAAGAACACCAGAGTTTGTGTAGCGCTGGTATGAACAGGGACAGTCCGTTAGCCGTGTGCAGGCCTGTTGTGGTAACAGGCCGTTAATTATCCTTCTGAAGTAGACACTAAAAGGCTAGATTAATGCAGAAAACTTGATACTACATGTTAGTGGTGGTTTTTTTATTTTAATTTTTTTCTTGCACACAACTGCATGGAGTTCAATGCTACTTTTGTTATTCGCTGTATATTTATTCCTTCTCTCCTGTATGTCTTTTTGTGCTATTGTGGATATGGGAAAAAAAACACCACCAAACTACACTATCAAACCTCATTTAGAGTTTATGCTTGTGCTGTTTGCTGCTGTTTAGGTAATGAGGAACATTTTGAAAACATTAACATATAAAGTAGGATAATAAGGACCATTTTATATCCCCCTATCCAGCTCAGTAGTTTAGCATCATCATCATAATCCTTGTTTAAATTGTTGGTTCTTCGATGTCCTTATACCCACAGTGGTTTGGCCTGTTTTGCTGATGTCCACATGGTTCCATATGTTTGGGTGAGGCTCTCAAAGCTGCATTTTGCCTGATAAAATGCTGTCTCTATCCCATAGCATACCCGGCTTCAAATACATGAAGTGGAAAAACATGATTATGCCAAATTTTTATTATTATGTAAATAGCAAATATGTGAAGAGCAGGGTGAGGAAAAGTAGTGCCTTCAGTACAGCACACTATAACCAACGGAAACTTCTTAAAAAGAACAGAAATTGCAGTGGAGAAAGTCAGTCAGAGATCATGTTTGCTGATAGAGAAACAAATATTTCTCAGGTGTAAATGCCAAAAAAGACTTATTGGAGCTTTTAGTACAGAGTATTTGTGTGTGGTTTTGTTTGTTTGGGGACAAGAAGCAGAGCTGTTCACTTCTAGTCTAGTGGATCTGCTGCAGATTATTTTCTTTACAGAAAATAGACTGCTTGAAATCTATAAAAGGAATTTGTTTTAGGAAGATCTTATGAAATGCAAGAACACTTTTCAAAGCCAAAGGAAACCAAATTATAACAACACACCAGAGCTCAGATTTGGCAATTCCCTTTCAAGTCAGGGTATAACTGTTCCTGAAGGGAATGAACCACAGCTGCCGGGTTTTTGTTGCTTGGTGGCGTTTTTCCTTCCTTGGATGGACATTCATGCATATGTGCTTGTGTGAGCCGACACAGGCAGGACACAAGAACACCCACAAAACCATGGATGAAAGGCAAAGAGCAAATTTAACCCCAATACCTCGTGAAGCAGGGAATCTCTGAAGCAGCACTTGGGCAGAGGCAAGAAAGCAGGGAACACAGGCCCTACGGAGCGAGAGTCCTTTGTCGGGGAGAGAGAGTGAGTGTCCCCCAACCTGCTGTTCTTGCCTGTATTTCAGGGATTCAAGCAGGCCTAGTTTTCCACTGTGCTTTAATCTTCTCCAACAGCAGGGCAGGAATCTCAGGCACGCTTGATAAGGTACCTCTAAGTCCATTGTAGTCCTATGTTATCTAAGTGCAAATATTCTACTTGTTGAGCCCGTAAGACTAAAGGATGATTAGCATGATATGTGTTTTCCAACACCCCATGTGCAAGTCCCTTTAGTGTGTTTACAATCCTTCTTGGCAGATGTTCTGTTACTTTTCCGCAGTGCTATATATTGCTCTTCATATGCTTCTTAGACATATGTACCTTGCAGCACATGTGTGATGGACAGGACTGAGATTTCCAGTTATCCAGCAGGGAATTTGAAGCTCTGAGTGAACTGCTGTACATTGAAAAATCCTGGATGATTACCCAGAGTCTTCACCTCCTGAATAGATGACATTGCCAGGATGAGTAAAGGGCAGTAACTTAGACATATTCTGGTTGTGAATGAAGGCATTTTGCCACTTAAGGTTCTTTAATGACCTAGAGATCTGTGCAATAAATGGCATGTTACCACCTGAGTCTTTTATGCTAATTGCACAAAGTTATTTTACCAGAAAACTTCTAAATGCTCTACATCTTGAATTTTTCCCACTTGCGTTACCACCTGAGTCTTTTATGCTAATTGCACAAAGTTATTTTACCCAGAAAACTTCTAAATGCTCTACATCTTAAATTTTTCCCACTTATTGGGGACAGTTTGTAAGTAGGAAAAATTCCCCTTATCTATTTGAAACATAAAATATGCCTTCCCTGCTTTTCCAGATGCCTTGTTCTGCTATTCTCATTCCAGAACTTATTGGGGACAGTTTGTAAGTAGGAAAAATTCCCCTTATCTATTTGAAACATAAAATATGCCTTCCCTGCTTTTCCAAATGCCTCGTTCTGTTATTCTCATTCCAGAAACAAAAAAAAAAGTCCATTCTATTACTGGGATTCATACATTAAAAAGTTCTTAAAGTCTAAATCACAGTGGTCTCATTTTTAGACTACAGAAACAATTCTTGCATTTAATTTTTCAGAAGTAGTACTTAGTACTAAGGCAGTACTTAATACAGTGGTTTCTGAGAACTCTAGACAACTTTTTCTTGTACTTTATCGAAGGAGAATCACTTTTAAATACTCCCTTTCTTGATTGAAGTGTCAAATACAACTCTGTAGCTAATAATTTTTGATAGCTTTTAATTAGGATAACTTTTGTATGTTGAGAAAATATGGAACTTGTTAATTGAAGTGTCAAATACAACTCTGTAGCTAATAATTTTTTCTAGCTTTTAATTAGGATAACTTTTGTATGTTGAGAAAATATGGAACTTGTTACTTATCTAACACAGAAGTTTTGAGCTGCATAAATGTCAAATACAACTCTGTAGCTAATAATTTTTGATAGCTTTTAATTAGGATAACTTTTGTACGTTGAGAAAATATGGAACTTCTTATCTAACACAGAAGTTTTGAGCTGCATAAATGCTCAAGAGAAAATGAGGAATAAGTATGTTACTATTTTACATGGGTTTGATAGCAAGCAAAATTAATGTGAATAGTATAATTAATGTCTGTACTATGGAAATATCCACATCACCAGAATGTTTGACCTATATCACCACGCTATTTGACCTCTGTTCTAATAGTTGCCACAAACTGTAATAGCACAATTCCTGTGTCTCCGAATGAAGTTAATTGGCACCAAATATAAATTATGGAACCATTTTTTTGAGTTTGTATTTGATCTCCTTGTCAAGACATGTGTTTTAAATCTACTGAAAATCTGCTGGAAAGACAATTATATTCTGAAGCCATGCAAAATGCCGAAAACCCAAACAAGACAGAGCAAAAATAAATTACAGTGTGGTCTCAGTAACAAGAGAACTTATTTACTTGGAAGAAAGACAGGGGTAGTTCTAGACACCGACTGAATACAGAGCTCAGACTATGCTCAGCCTTTGGATTCAATGGAAATGTCCCCACTACCTATTAACAAATCCAAGCTGCTTCTTTGAACCAAACCTATTTGATGCAGAAAACAAGATTACCAGTCTGGGCTCACAAATGGGAAGACCATGTCCTTTGGAGCACTGTATACTTGAGCACAGCTTTGTGTGGTGACACACAAGCCACTTACAAATTGTCAACCTGGAAATCCTTGGGTGGTTAAGTAGGAATAACCAATGCTATTTCTAAGATCACTGAGGTCTGAGGGTTTAGATCTGGACTTCAGGGAGTGCTTAAGATTGGTTGTTCTCCATCAGGCCTTCCTTGGAAGGTGAAGCCTTAAGGCTAACCATTCCAGCCCAGAGGCTTTTGTCAGGTTGCAATGAACACAGACTTGTAAAGATACATCTAGAACATATATGTTGTGTCCTGAGCCATTGAAACCTGGAAATAGATAAAAGGAACACTGAGTCTTAAAATTTGTAGTGTCTTAACTTTTATATTTTGAATTTAGGAGCATTTATTCTGTAGCAGGGATGAGAAGAAACTTATTTTTCCTTTAAACGACAGTTGCCTTTATTTTGTGTCCACATGAATCTAGGACTTGAGTTAGATATGCAAGTTCAGTAAAACATAGTTAAGTCATAAGGGCTGGCTGCCTTCTGTAAATGACACACGAAGTGTTGTATTTAACCAACTACATTCAGTTTAATCTTGAAAAAAATCTCTCTCTCGTTAGAGAAAACTGTTACTTGAGCAATGCTAGAGTGACCTCCAGTGTTCTTTGTGCAAGCTGCAAGTGAAAGAGCAGACAGGATGTGTTGCAGGTATCACATGCAGAAGGAGCGGGTTTAGGCACTTTCATATAACAATCTTTGAAGATGAGCAGCGATCAGAAAGACAAGAATGGTATCATTTGCAGAGTGCTATTTGAATTCTAGCACTTCACTATGAAGCTATTGTGTTCTCAAGACAGAAGGGGATATTACTACAACACAAATCACTAAAAATATTCTAAAGAAAGCCTCAACTAAAATAGCATTGCAGTGTTAAGTCCTAGATAATGAGATAAGAAGATTAATTTCTTCTGTATTTCTCTCATTCTATCAATTACCTTTGTAGATGATTTTTAAAAGCTGATTGCCTAAACGATAAAATCAATACAAATAAGATCTACATGGCTAAAATTTTCCGTTCTGTGCACCTAAGAAAGGATTTGGGGACTATCTTCAGGTATAGAATCAACAGTGGCTTCATTTTGGAGCTGCTATACAACCACGCTAGAGCCTGCCCCAGTAGGCTATTGCTTCATAAACTCCCCCACATAGTAGTTTGTTCATGCTGGGCTGTACACCCTTACTCTCAGTCTACTTTAGTCAAATTCTTAAATATAAAATTAGTTTTTAACACTATTCCTCTGTATTAAAACCTTCTGTATTTGACAGAATGTGTTTGGGAGAAGTAAGAAGTTCTGGTATCACTGGAAAGCCCCTCAGGGACCACTTACTGTTTCCATTTATCTTATGCATAATGGATATAGTCATGATGTAAGACTGATGTTAAATGCATATTATTTCTGGTATGCTTCTTTATACAGTATCCTTACAATCAGGATCATTTGGGGAACAGTGATTTATTTAGCTTTTCTCCAAGTTTTTGTTTCTAATTCCATTAAGACACATGGAGACTATTAGATATGAATGCTAAATAAAATGAAAAGCTATTATTCATCACTTAAAATTCTAACCACTACACCAAATTACCTTGCCTGTGAAGCAGATACTAATTTAGAATTATTTTTTGAATGTTCTTTGAGAATTCTCCTTAATTAAGTAGTCAGTAGAGTTGTCAATTTTCAAGGAGTTTGCATTTCATCTTAGTATGCTTTCTGGCACAATTTATTTTGGGAAGGACCTTGGTAATTCTTTCATGACACAGGTATGTTTCCTACTTCCTTCCCTAGTTCAGAACCCTGCCCTGTGCTCCTCTTCACTGTTTGTTATCAAACACGATCAGCCCCTTCCCCTGATTTAGGATTGCGTTTCCTTCTTTTGTGGCTCCTGTCTCTTTGTTTGGGCTAGTGTGATGGTGCTCCTCTTTCCTTCTGTTTGGTTGAGAACATTCTGACAAGTATACTAAAATCCCGTATTAAGGGATTGCTGGCTTGTAAAGTATTTTACCTGCTTCACTTTATTTGCTTGACCCCACGCTTACAGCACCAGGACAGCTAATGACTGAAATGCTACTTCTGGCATGAGGAAATGCAAGAGGACTTTCAATCAACCAAAGTGCTTAAGAATTGACACAATCTGATCTAGTAATCCTGCAGTGACATTAGAAATGTAGAATGGAATCCTGCTATCTTAAACTGAAAGGCTATTTAATGAGCATTGCAGATGTTTATCTGGATAATGGAAAAGATAAAAATCCTTTCCTTTATTGAGATAAAGACATTAATTACTGTTTGGGGGATAGCAGCATTTTTAGAAACTTTTACTGCCTTTGTTACTTAAAGTCAGAGCTCTGCTTTGGCTTCCATTCTTCTGGTCTCCCTCAGATATGAAGAGTGAGTACCTGTATAGTCTCAGAGACATAACACTAAAAAACCCCTTCTCTGTCCTGAAACAGAAATGTTCTCATTAAATATACATGTTATTTTGCTATTTTCTTCTTCTGCTATGGATAGCTGTAATTTTTGTGAATATAGAATTTATTCTGGGACTGAACTGCAACTAGAGGATGACAAGAACTGGAAGACTCAGATGGCTCAGGTCCCTGGTTATGACATATGGAACTTCTAATAATTCTAATGGCAGCTTCCATTGAATTAATTGATACCACAAGGTATTTTTATAGATGTTATTTAGAAAAATTAGAAACAATTCCTGATAGTTTTGTAAAGCAAACTGTTCTTCTAGTGCTGGTCCCTTCTGGTCAAGGACTTAAGGCTGTTGGCAGCGTAGTGTTGAAAAAGTGCTGATGCTTTTGACTGACCTGTTCATTGTGTGCAAACAGCTGCAGCTTCCTCTGCATCTGTCTGGCTCTGCTCACAGATGCTTAATCAACTTAGTTAAAGCAACATTTTAAAAGAAGGAAGTATGACATCTGTCAACACAAGTGTATGAATAAACGTGTACTGTTTGCTAAGCCTACTTATGCAGCTAAATATTAATTTAGGTGTCTGAACATCCATGCATACCCAAAGAGAGGCGTGCAATTTTTTGCTGAAGCTTTCATCTAACTCTTGAAAATCTGACTCTTGAAGTTAACAGACTGCATAGAGCCTGCTTTTCCCTTTAATCTTCTCATGTATTCAGTAATGGATGCTTTTTAGAAAAGTGTTAGTAGTTGTACTTAAATTTTAATGAAATTATAGGTTCAGTGTTACAAGATTATCAAATTATGTCACTGAACATCATTGCAGATGTCAGTGCAACCAAATGTTTAACTGCGTTCATACTTTTAAGTAAATAACCTTAGTATATCCAGGCATGTGTGCAGTTTACTCCTGGATTTGGGGCCTTTTTCCTTATTGGATTTTTAACAGATTTATTGGGTTTTCTACAAGAAGCATATTCCATGTTTCTGCTTGTTGATCAGTAGTTAGCTTAACCCTGAAACACACATTTGTGCCTAAACAGAAAATCTATATGTAGTATTGACAGGTTGCAATTTTCCTGGGCAAATGACCACCCTAACTTTAATTCCTATTAAGACTCAGTGATAGATTGCAGCAATAAACCTTTGTGATTCCTTATACATGCTAAATCAAATACTTTGTATATTTTTAATTATAAGATCTTGAATGTATGAAAGCTAAAACTCAGTAATAGATAGAATAAATGCAACTTTGATTATTCTTTAAAGTCAGTTTACTGTGGGTCTTTCAGCTCAATGTTGTCTTTGTTTCAAATTAAGTTTCTACATACACATTGTTATACAGTATTAAAAGACCTACAAATTACACATCTACAGTTAGCATTTGCATTGTGCAGAAATCTATGGTATACAATATTAGCACTCATGGTTACAAGTTTGATTTTATACATCTGTATTTTTGACATATTCTGGCACTGTTGGGCTGCATGTGGAGAAACACAGTGGTAAGATGCTGTTGAATTGTCTGAGAGCCTTGTCATCTTCATAAATATTCTAAACTTTGTTGATCTTTGGTTTTTTTTCTCACCTTTATGGCCTACATTCCTACTTAAGAAAAATATTCCCATTGAAATCAGGAATGAAAAAATAGTTTGAAGAAATAAACCTCAAGCAATGAAGTCTTGAGATTTGATTCTTCTCTTTGTGTGGATCCTGAGAAGACCTAAACATGGGTTCAGGAACTGCAGGCACTGCTGTTTCATTGCCCGTGCTCATGGTGGTATGATTAATTTTGCAATTTAAGCTTCCAAACTGCTAAATTCATACTGCATGGCTTCTCAGGAGCAGTGGGAAGCAATGCCTTGTAAGCAGGCTGTTTTTATAGAGTTTTCTCTGTAAATAAGATTATCTATTGTTTGTAAAAAAATTATAGCTTATGAATTCAATTACAGTTCTGACAAGTAAATAATAGTGTATAAATGTCAAATATATTAACTCTAATCAGTACTTCCATTAAAAGTAAATAAATTAGTAAAGCAACTGAAAATAGAAAGAAATTACTGAAGTTACTTACAGATAGTAGTTGAGGGCAAATGGACAGCCAGAATACTGGAATGTGCTGTCTCTAACAGAAAAAAAAAAATAAAAATCTGAAATTATGCAAGCGACAGCTAACACCAGAAGTCATTGTAGCAGTGTGAAATTTTGTTTAAGATTTTGACTTTAAAATTTCCTTTGGCCTAGTGTAGTCTAAATTATTTAAGCAAACATGATGACACCTATACTGGTGGACACAGGAGTAAGTCTAAGATCCCACTTCTGGTCACACACTCTTTCCATGCCCCAATGCCATGCTGGGGCTAGATTCAGCCACTCACCAGTTACGACTTTTTGACTTGCCTTCTGAGAGAATGAAATCCTGGTAAATCAGAGGCATGAAACCCTAAAGTTAACCAGCCAGGGTCCTCACCTGGATGATCAGGGACCAAGATTGGGATGCACTACCAATGCATGGGTAGATGCCCACCCAATGGATGTATGAATATCTCGTGTGAGCTGAAATTTGATTTATTTTTATGAATACCTTGTTTGATTGGAAATTTGATTTATTAGAGTTCCAGAGTGCTGGGTCTGACTAGGTCTAGCTCTCATTCAAAGCAGTGAAATTCTACCCAGAGCCCTGTAGCAGAGCATACAAAACCAGAACCTTGCCTTGTGAACCAAAGGGGAAAAAAAATCACAATAGTTAGCAAAACAGAGAGAAAAACCTCCACCTGAAAAAACAGCTTATGTTAGAAAGATTGATACATGAACACCAACATAAAATTATTTAACTTAAAAAAAAAACAACCCCTCCAAACAACAAATAGGCTTAGTGTACATGTGTATGTTGAATACTCACAACCACTGCTGGGGAGTGGATCTGGCCGGAACATTTGCCAATAGCAGCATCTGTTTGTGGAAAAGTCATTTTCCGCTCCTGGGGGGCTGAAGCGGCCTTATGGCGTCAGGCCTTCTCAGGAGCGTGTTCTAGGAATGGCTCTCCCTTGGTAGGCCAGCAGACAGCGGAACGACAGCTGTCCATTGCACGATGAAAAAGAAGCCACTTTGCTCACTGAAGAGCAGTTTGGCGGGCAGCGGGCGAATTAAGAGTGAGATTCCCTCATGGATTACATGTGTGGAGGAGGAAGGGAAGCGCCGCCTCAGCTCGCCGCCTGCCTGCCGGGGGCGCGCGCGGGGAGCCGCCGGGCGCCATTTTCCCGCCTCTCCTGTCAGGGGGCTGCGGCCCGGCTCATCCTCCGGCTCGTCCTCCCGCTCCCCGCCGGCTGCCGGCCGGGGCGGTGTGAGGAGAAGAGGGCGGTAACGGGTCGTCGGGTGGGCTCCCCCGTTCCTCAGACCCGCCCCTGGGCCCTGTGACTTTCGTGCCCGCCTCAAGTCGTAGGGCGAGAGCACCTGTGGAGGAGAAGGGGCGGCCATGTTAGAATGTGGGTCCTAGCCGGAGTGCGCGTCTTCAACAGGCCATTGGGGCACTCCGCCTTTTTCCACGTTGAATTTGGGAAGACTCAGGGCGGGGAAAAAAAGAGGTATATTAGTGTTCTGTCTTACCGAAAAGAGAATGTGGCCCAGAAAGGCATTTCTAGATACTCTGGTTTATCACGGACCTGGTTGCTTTTTGCTCAGAGCTGTGTTGTGATTTTGAAGTGACTTCTGTGGCATGGATGGTATGAACATAAAAACAGGAAAAAAGTGTATTTTATTAAAAATAAGAGGGTTTTTGACAAATGGCCTTTAGTGTAGTGTCTTACGCTTCTGTCCATTTTGCCAGGGAAACACATGCATTCACCTCTGCAGCCGATTCTGGTATATAAGTACAAACATTGCTCTCAACATTTACCAGCAGCTGCCTCAGCAAAATTTGAAAGTGCTTTCAGGGCCTTCTGTAATAAGGTGCTTATTTTTGTTTGCTTGTGATAGCTTGACTGTTGTTCAAAACTTAGCAATTCTGACTGCAGCCCTGAAGTCACCAGAGCTGCTGAGGTAATCCCTCTGAACAAGCACCATGAATTGGAGAGAGAAATGGAGGGAAAGCGGTTTTGTTTTCTTTTGCTGTTGGCTTTTTTTTCTCTATTGAGTTAAACCTTTTGATGCTGCTTAGTGGATGTACTGCTTGGTTGGTTTATTTTATTTAAAAAAAGTGAAGAATAAACTCCCTTGGTATGAGAGGATGAAATGACTCCAGTATATACAGCTCTTGTAATTTGTCAGAGGGTTTGCTAAACTGCTGGCTGTAAGAAGCTACTGAATTCTCTAAGTACCTGAATGAGTGATCATCTAACCTGTAAATTTAATAAATGTAACAGAAAGGACAGAAATCTATGAACAAAGGAGTAACTTCATCTAGCTAAAAATACATATTTTTTTTTAAATAACTATAGATATAGAATAAGGAAATGAAAGAAGATCTACAAGTTTTTCATGATTGGTTTAATGGAGTTTTCACAGCGAAATCACTCTTATTTCTGTGTTGAGAACTAATTTTTCTGTGTGGCTACCATTAGGTTTCATTGACCAGCAGTACATTGCACAAAACCAGATTAAAACTGCTCAGTGAAGTTAGTGAAAGATGAGCTAGGTACACAAATCAGAGGATTAAATTTAGCAAGATGTAAAGGTTACGAGATAAGGAGTTACAGCTGGTTAATAGAGAGCGAATGTTAAAGAGGCTTGGACAAGGTTCCACAAAGGTTATTAAGGCAGGGTGGAAAAGTATAGCATACAGTAGTTGACAGTAATCTATGCCATGAACATATTTTTAGATATTGGGTGTGAAATTTTAATACTGCTTACCAATTGGTGCTGCAGGGGTATTTGCAGTGGGTACTGCGTAACTTCACTATCTGCAGTGCTTTCTTGTAATCACATGTGCCTGCCACCCACTTTAAGTGTTTCACAGGTGACCTATCAAACCCAAGTTAGAGTGGAAAAGCTTTATAGCAACAAGGAGGATTTCTTAAGATAAAGACAACTTGGGAATGATGCAGGTGCCTAAGTGTATGTGTCTAGAGCCATTTTAGACACTTAGGGCCTGATCCCTGTATCCAGCCCTGGCATATATGGTTGAAGTCCATGGGAGAGCTGCAGTACCCCAGAGGCTTGTATGATGGATACTCTACAGTATCTAAAATGGCAGTAGCTGCTTAGCTTAACCAGCTGAATCCTATTCCTCATTTGATAATGTAAATGACAGGACAAAAGAGTTTTAAATAAAACTAGCATTTCCCACAGCCCTCTCTAGTGTACCTGTTAAAATACAGAGGATCTCTGTTCACCACTGCAGTAAGTTGATTCATAAACAAAACACTGATGTAGTTACAGAGACCTAATGATTAAAAAAAGTCTAACAGGGTCAGCTATGTAACTTCACTTGTCTATGGTGAATCTTGTAGTTAAGTAAATTGTGCTTCTGTTTGTTCTTAATTTTCAAAGAACATTGGAGTAAATAAGAGAGATGAGAAATACTAACTGCATTTAGTAGGATTTAGAGTTGGATTGCATTACATAATTTTAGTACAGTGCTCAGAAAATTAAATCTTTCTCAGTCCAGCAGCCTTCTTCTGTAGCTATTGTTGTTTATGCCTGCTAAATTCATGAAGGTGAGCAAAGAAAGGATTATCCTTCAAGGTTGAGCTTTGAAAAAATTCTGAGAAGAATGAATTATGAATAAAATTGTAAGTTTAACGTGGTGATACCAGGTACATTTCCCCAAAATAAATTATTATATCATCAAGAAAAATCTGCTTAGTTTCTATGAATAATATTTGATGCTTTTGCAGGGGAACAAAATCTTCTGTAAGATGTTCTGTATATACTTTTGTCTGACTTTTAAATCTTTTCCTTCTGTGCAGCTTTAAGTGCGTAAGATGCTACTGAAATCGGTTGGCTGCTACAGAACCCAAATGTGAAATTTTTTTTTTGTTGTTTAATTCCCTCCAGCCATTTCAGCAGTGTCTCTTATGTCTCTCTAAGTCTTGTTTGTTTTTTTTTTCTCACCTGTGAGTAGTTACAATATGTACTCCTTCCTCCGGTCTCTCTTTTTTTTTTTTTTTTTTTTTTTTTCCCTAGTTGAGCCTCTCCAATGCTGTTAGCTGGTGTGAGATTACCTCAGCCTTCAGGCTGCCAGTGCCCTTTTTACCTCTGAATCGACTAAAAGTAGCCAAACTGCTGTGGTTGAAATTTTCCAAAAAGAAAATTCAACCTCACACATGGATATCTTACAAATTTTCAGACTGAATAGATTAAGACCGTTAAGATCTTAAGCAGCAGAATAGAGAGTCTCCAGCAGAATAGATACCAGTATTGAGCAACTTAGGCCTTTTCAGAGTTTCCAGCGCTTTTTTTACATGAGGGCTATTTTGTACTATACTTCAGGGTACTAGCGACTTAGCAAAACTTTGCTCTTGTCTATTTCTTAAATGGCTACCTTGGTGGAAAATCTTACAAATGTGGGATTATCTATCTGGAAATATGTTTTGAGTATTTTATGAGGGTAAATGAGGAAGATTGTCATGTACAGCATTATTTGTATGAACTCTAATGATATATACATTACTACTATATTTGACCTGGGTTTTTCAGTAATGACCTTCGCCTTCCTTCTTCCCTTTTCCCTCTCATGTTCAACCTAAACTTCATTGATTTTTGAGCAGGATTTGCCATTGACTTTGATTGTCTCTGATTTAGGGTCTAAAAGCTCAATGTCAAACCATGTTTCCGAGACCAGGAATGAGCTTAGGGCTTCTTTAAGTGGTATTTTCAGTAGCAAGTTGTCAGTGACGTCAGGAACTAACAGTTTAGGAGGAGGTCCCAAATGGGTACTGCCCTCCCTGTTTTGACTCTTTTCCCCTCCTATTTTATTTCTCATAGATGAGGAATGACAGGCAACCATTTGCTGTCTCATGTCAGTGCCTCTGGAGTCAAGCTGCATCAAAGAAGTTATTCACAGAGCTGTTTCTAGGATCTCCTGTTAGCTTCTTGATACAGAAGGTAAGATTGAAGAAGAATGAAGGGAGTTTTCCATGTAGTGAAAGAATATGAAGCTGTGACTGGAACTATAGTTGCTTAATCAAGCAATCACTTCAAAAGTTTGAGTTAAAAAGCTGGTTTTCTTAACCAACTTTCTAGAAAAGGAACTTTTAAACGTGATTTTTTTAAAAGTTCTGAGTATTTTTAATCATCATGATCTTGTTATTTGAAGCCAGTAGCCAAAGTGTGCAATGTGTTTGCGTATTTTCCAAATATGAAAAAAACATATGGGAATAGTCAAAAAGGAAGGATAAAATGTTGCATTGATGCTGTTATTTTTAAAAGTTTAACTTACCTCCTGGTACTTTTACATCTAATGCAAGGAAAGTTTATGTAAACATGTTTACCACCGTAGTGTTGAAAATTCTGAATTACTGTAAAAGGCAATTTTATAGAATTATATTTAAAATATAAAAGGCACCTGTTCATAAGTGAAGGGTAATGGAGGGCTGTTACATTTGATATAACACCATATTTCAAAACCTTTATGTGCACTAAGACAATTTTCTATTATGTAAAATCCATTTGGAGTCCTCTTATTAAAACAAGAGCTATATTCAGAGCTAATGAAGCCCAAAAGACATCCAACAGCAAAGAATTAGCCCTGGTGACAGGCATTTAGAAAAAAGCATAATAAATTGTTGCTGTTCTGTTCTAAGGTGGACTAGTTTCCCCACACCGACCAGCTCATTAGGAATAGGACAAAGTTTGGTTGTTCTGGTGTGGGTATTTGGTTTGGTTTTTTGGTGTGTATTTTTTGGATTTTGTTTTGTTTTTTTTTAATTTATTTTATGGTTGCTCTTTAGCCAAATCCTTTTGAGTTGCAGTTAAGAGTGGAGGTCAAAATGAAAACAGGAAGGTTTTCAGTCTTTATTTCTGAAGCTGTTTCACTGGAAATGAGGTATCAACTAAGTAGGGTTTTTCTTCTGAACCATGTTTTGATATGAAACTGATTGAGTTGATAGAAGAAGTAGGGTGTTGTGCAGCACCAGGAAGAATTAATTTGTATGTCGGAGGTCTGTCCATGTGTACAGCCATGGCAAGGTGGGATTATGGTTTTGCTTAAAAGTTGTTTTTCTGTCCCCTGTTTTTTATATCATGCTTTTGTAGGTGCTAGCTAACTAGCTGCTTGCCAACATCCAAAATCATGCAGTTTCTGAGAACAATTTCTCTTATATTTTCATGCATATGTCAAATTTTGTGTATACTTAAGAAGTATCAATCACATGCTGTCCTTAATTTTGCAGTTGTTTTATGCATGTTGGTAGACAACAGGGAAGAATTATAGTGTTTGGGTCATTGGACAAAACAAATAATGCAAACCTTTATATCAATTTGAAAATAGTTCCATAAAATGGTATGTGATAGTGAAGCATCCTGGGGTAACGCGTTGGTATGAAACAAGAAAATCAGTTGGCAAGAGTAGCAGCTCTATGAATAGAAGGCAAAACCAAGTATTTCAGCCTCATTGCAACTGAGTAAGAGAGATGTTTATTAGGCAAAACAGTATAGTATATTGTTGTGATAGATAACCCTCAGCAAATAACAATGGGAAATGAGGCGATTGCACTTAGCAAAAATAAAATTTAGTAACACATCGTGGAATTTTTTGTTGTCTTTTTTTTTTTTTTAATGAGTTGAACAATATCCTATTTTTAGTGGAAGGTCAACTTGAACTTTATTTAAACAGAGTCTCTGGTTCTGAATAGAGATAGGAACACTTTAAAAGTGATAACAAAAGGGAGGGCTTGGAGCCAGACCTCCTTAACCTATCATTACCAGCACAGGATAGCCATCCATGTAGGAACTTTGTGCCACTTGAGTAGAGAGGGGTCCTGGTTCCGTGCTCAAAGTGCATGCAGTGAAAATAGCACAGAGACTCATGTGGAAGGATTTTGTTTTTTCTTTTAGGATTTGAAATGGGTCCAAAGAGTATTAATGAAAACCTTTTCCTTTTGAATGAAATGCTGCCATCTGATGTTACACCCCCTTTTTTTTTTTTTTGGTCTTTTTTGAAGTAAATGCTTTTTCAATATCTTAAATGTTACAATGTGCAGTTTTGAGACCAAAAACTCCAGTACCTGCAAAAACATTCCTGTTATGAAGATAAGATTGGTAAAGCATTTCTAAACCAAGGAGGATCTTTTTTTTGATTCTGCTGTCACCCATAATGATGCATATCCATTAGAATTTCATTGATATCAGTGGAATTATTTAGTTTACTGCTAATACAGTGAGAGCATTGTCAGGTTCAAAAGTTTCCATGGTTACACTTAAGTAGAGAAGATTTTCCTTGCTGTGGCTGTAGGCTCAGGACCAAAACAGGCATTTTTGGATAGCTGTTTGTTGAAAAGGAGAGTCTGGCATGCTAGTGCAAAGCCAGAAGTTCTGTAGCTGCTCAGGCTGTAGGATTCACACCTCTGCTGGAAAATCTCCTAGAATTTCAGTGTGTTTCAGCTGGCCAGAAGCGCATGCATTGAACCAAGGCAGTGATTTTGATAGTATCTTTAGGGAGAAGAATGTATTAGCTTACTTTACTAAGAATAAGAAATACTAATATCTGGGTAACTTTGATGCGAGTATGAAAAATGAGTGTATATTATTTAGATTTATAGTGTAATTTGTATTTGGAAATGTCTTACTCTTCTTAGCCTGTTCATTGGCCTCAGTTAAAGCGAGTGTCAGTAAGGTGCTTTAGTGACTAGGTGGTTGTGTCCCAGCACCCCATTCCTGATTCTGCCACTGGCATTCTGTGTGATCTTGAGTAAACAATTTTTCCTCTGTGATTCTGTTTCCTTATGTGACATTGGAAGATGACCTCTGCTTGAAAAAGTTCTTTGATGGAATGCACTGTAGAAATGTTCTGAATGTTAGAACCCTGGGAAAAGTCTTCATTTGCTATCTCACTAGATATCAGAAAGTCTGCATGAGACAAGTTTGTTGAGGTGTAGTGCTTTCCCCATCTCAAACTTTTTTCTGATAAACTTGAATTAAAGCTTTTCACGCCATTAGGTCAGTCATAACCTGTTCCTTTGCATGCAGATTTTCTGGTATCCAGTAAGAACTAGGCTTATGCTGTGTTCTTTTCCTTGTTAGATTCATCATAAGGGGTGATATAGGAATCTATTTATAACGAAAACTGTGTTGAAGAACCTGGTGGAAATCTTGTGTCCTTGAGAATTTCAACTGCTTTTCAGATGTGGTTAAGTTGGCCAATGGATTAAAAAATTGCTCTAGGGAGGAACTAGACACAGAGGGAAGTGAAAGGGAATGTAAGAAAACCTGTTTGTTTTCTTTTTGCTCTCAGTGTTAAAAAATTATCATCCAGTTACTTCACTGCAAATATACACTGAAATGCAAAGCCTGTTTGAATAAAGTAGCCTTCAGTGAATAAGTGTTATTAACAGATTTGAATCTTGCTACTTTCTTCAGTTCTCCAGCTCCTCTTCCCTTGGTGGTGTCTTTGCACTGTCAGACATGCTTCCTGTTACTAGTGATAAGAAGTGATAAAATTTGAGGTGGTTAGAGTGTAACCTCACAGTTTTGTATGGAAGTTTAAATAATTGGGCAGGTGCATTATAGACTTTTCCCTGGTGCTAAATGGGCCAGATCCTTCCCAGGTGTCAGGGGTATTGCTCCATTCCAGGGCATGGTCTGGCCCACAAACTACAGCTGGTCTTCAAGCAAAAAAAAGCCTGTGCTGTTGTATTGCAAACAGAACTACTACATTTTAGCATTCTGAATATCTTATTTCCTGTATCAGCTAGAGGATTTAAATAAAACACAGTGACTGTTTTTGTGGCTTCTATAAAACCTGATTTGCACTTACTATACTGACTCTGTAGCAAAAAGACTAACAAATTTGATTCCAGAGTGGTGTTGGCACTGATTGATGAAGCTGTACAATAAATATTAAAATTAAGAACAAATAAGAAAACATATTATATTACATATTCCCAGCAACATTTCACATCTTGGAAGTCCTCAGATGTCCTGTCCATGTGTATCTTGTTTAAAAATACTAATCCAGGCTTCTTTGCTTTAATATTTTTTCTTGCCTTCCCTGTTTTTTAGAAGCCATTAGGCCTGTGCATTTTATGAAATTGATAGGATAATATATGATATGTCAGTGTAGAGCAACATACCAAAGAAAAAAAAATACTCAAACCAAATTTGGTGCCAAGTTACTGTGCGAGAGCCTTATGAATCCCTTTGCTGTCCAGCTCAAAAGTCTGAGACTGAGTCATTGCCTGAGGCAGAAGTTGGCATACAATCAGAATGTATGGGAAAACAATAGCTGTGATGAAAACTATAAAAATAAGCACCCGAAGTATCAGTAATGACGTGGTTCATGTCATCTAATTGTTCAGAAGCTTTTTAACTTTAATTTTTTTGACATGTTTGTGCTCTAGTATATAGCTTTAAGGATGCCCATCCCCCTGCCACCCCTCCAGCAGCCACTGTGTCCTGTCAGTCATCCTGAAATACACTGGAGAGCTTGTGAGGCAGTCCCTTGCAGATGCCTCAGAAGCCAAATAGTGAGCCATAGCAGTTGCACTGAAGTTCCTAACACAAGGAAATTACATAGGCAGTTGCTTTAGTGCTGAATATGGACCATTTATATTCTAG
This sequence comes from Calidris pugnax, assembly GCF_001431845.1. Classification (NCBI taxonomy): domain Eukaryota; kingdom Metazoa; phylum Chordata; class Aves; order Charadriiformes; family Scolopacidae; genus Calidris; species Calidris pugnax. The sequence goes on along the minus strand of NW_015090828.1, from coordinate 7,728,600 downwards.
GATAGGTGAGTGATGTGCTGTTGGCTTTCTAATGATCTAGCAGGAAATGGATTCTAAAGATAACGTTTTCTAATTTATGCAGATTATCTCTGGCTCTGCTTTCTGACACTAATTAGTTTATCTGTGTCTGTATACATCGTACTTATAGATTGTTTAAAAGCTGCAGGTACTATGTTCACATTGTATTGCAGATAAATACAAACTTTGACTGTTTTTCCTGTGTCTTTTTTTCTTACACAAAAAGACTCAGCAGTTTGAGTTTGGACATGTCTGCTGAAAAAACAAAATTCTCATTATCTTAAAGTTTGTAGCACTTGGTAGGAGCGTGCAGGTGGTTGCTTTTCTGGCTATTCTGAGGCAGAACTGTATCTTGTGACACATGCTTAACATCCTAAGTGTTGTATGAGATGCTGGTCTACAGTGCTGAAATTGCCTACTGTAAAGGTTAATTTAACTGAGTGCGAGGTTATAGCAGCCTTTTACCAAAATATCTTGCAGTCAAGATTCCTGCTGTAATTAGAGGGCATATTATACTGGAGTAGACATATACATTTTAGAAAAATAGAAGATGGACTGTGGTTCTTCCTTTTTCCTGAGGCAGGCACCAAAATGATCTGTAAGGACAGAAGTTCACTTTCTAAGTGGAAATATCAGTGAAAACCCCAGAATGATCTTTACTGGATGCCTGTTTTTGTAGCACCTATAAGAATGATAGGACCGTTAGAGTTGGAAGGGACCTTAAGGATCATATAGTTCCAACCCCCCTGCCATGGGTAGGAACACCTTCCACGATACTTGGTTGCTCAAAGCCATTAATCTTGCCTTGATGTAAAAAATAATAATAATAAAAATCCTATTTAAGTACTGATTAGCTAATACGGTAAATAACAGTAAGGAAATCCAGGTAAGTTAAAAATACTTAGTTGCAGAATCAAAATAATTTAAGATTTTGCAGTCTTCACTGCATTGGCTTGCAAGATTGAATTCCTATTTTGGCTGCTTTACTTTTTTTTTTTCTTCCCCTTAAAAAGACTAGAATCAGCAAGTAAGCCTTAAGTAGTTTATTTATACCTTAGAATATAATTGAAATTTTCAGAAACAATCATTTTTGGAATTGACTTTCAATTGATAACTTATGGGCCTGACCCAAGACTAAAAAGCTACTGTTGAGTTCAAAAGCCATTTGAGCCAGGGCTTAAGCAAAGAATAGAAATGCTTATGTTAGGTAATATGCTTAGGTTAAAAAAAACTTCAAACCTAAACAAAAAAAACCCAGCACAAAAACCCAGCAAGGGGAAAGTCACAGCAGATAGATTCACATTTTTCTGATCTGCAAAAATGGAATTGGATTTGTAACACTTCCCAAGTTTGAGACTGCTCAGTGGTAGGATTCTGGAGCACAGTGATCTCTAGTAAGAGAAAGTGACTATAATTACAACTATGTTTTTGTCTGCCAAATTTTAGAAAAGATCTGATCATAGTAGACGGTCTGTAGCACAGGAAGTTGTGCTGAAAGAATGGGGATCAGTGCTTGCTGCAAGTAGCAAAGGTTTTATTTCCCTTGTATCAAGGAATTCAGGGGAAGCCACCACAAAGTTAAAGCATGAGTGTATATGTAGAAAAAAAACCCCTGAAAATCATCTAGTGATTTCTTCAAATCTCAGTAGAAACATGCATTGCTGTCTCCATCCAGTTCTTACCTGTCCCCTTGCAACTGATTTATGTCTTGACAAGAAAAAGGTTCACAGTGCAATCGATACCACGTATTTCCAACTGTTGTGATGGTTTTCAAGAAGTACTCATATACTGGGAGGCTTGTGCAAATGACAAAGATAAGGCTTGTGAACGAGCAATATCATAAAGATTTTTATTTTTTTAAAAATTGGAATAAAAGGTAGATTCATTGAAGTGTTTGTGAAAGATTTAAGGAACCAGTGAATTGCAGCTGCTAAAGAAAGTCTGTCTTTTCAAGAGTGTGAAATGATGCGGTTTGATGCAATCCCAGTGAAGCTGGAGGAGAGTATCTTGTTGAATTCAAAGGCTGTTTGACTCGGGGGTAAATACAGCAGAAACAGCTTTTCAGTAATGTGGGTGCTTCTCTGCTGTGTGTTCACAGGCTGCACCAACATGCTGACAGGTAGGCACAGAAATGACACACTATTTGCCAACACCAGAGAGTCAAACAAAGATGCATGCACTACTATTTTTATTATGGGAGACACACTTTAAGAAGCCATTAAATAGCAATGCAGGAATGAATTGCAATCGAAGCTAACTGAAAAGCGGGGATGTGAATGATATTTGTGGCTTGCAGAGCAAGTTATTAGTACTGTGGGAGATCTCACATTAACAGGTTAAAAAGGGTCTTCTGTTAATGTTTGCTGTCTTTAATTCTAGAGATTGTGTGGAGCTCTGAATGTCAATGTGAATCTTGTTCCAAGTTACTGATAGCTCCCTTGCTAGTACAGCAAATGTTGCTGGAAATAACTATGTAGAAGTAGCTACAAGAAAACTTGAATTTTAATCTGGTTTGCAGACACAGAACCTTTCTGAATATTCATTGTTCAATAAAATGATGTGGTTAATAGGTGCTGGCCCTTTGAGATTGCATTTTGTACTAGATGTCTCACTCTTGAGGTTTACAGACTTTACATACATAATTATATACTTAGTATATTTCCAAAGAGTTACATGGCTGAGAAATTGGTTTCACTTCAGTTTTTAGTTTCCATAGACAACCAATGGGTATTAACGTAAAGAATCACTACAGATTAAAGTAATCATAAAAAAAAACCCCTCCTTGTGTGAGTATAGAGTGGGCATGTTTTTGGCCTGAGCTGTAAGAATAAGCTCTTGTTGCAGAGCTCAGTTCCCCAGGGATGTTATGTGCACAATGTAAAGAAACCAGGAGGATTTGCGCTTTCGCCATGACCTGAGTTGTATGAAGCCCTCTGGGTGATTGTGAATTTGTCTCTTACTGATTCCTCCGCTAAACAGCAGATGGAAAGAGCCTGCCTTATTTCTTTCTTTGTTGCAAGATACACAGCGTGTTATCAAGAACTGATTACAATGTTTGTCTTTTTTTTTTTTTTTTTTTCCAATGTTATGGTTCTGTAAAGACTAAATGGTGTCTAAAATACGCAGTCAGATAGAAACTGTATAAAGCTTTTGTCCTGAAGAATTCACTTTGCTTAAAAAAACCCCAATAACCATAAGCAAATGCAACAACAAAAAATAGCCAACCAACCATCCCCCACCTCAAAAATCCAACAGAAAGCCCCAACAACCTGAAATATTTTATAATCCTTCACATTTGAGAGATCCTTTTTTAAACTGAATGTTACTGAGATACTAAGATGTGTGATAATGGTCATCTAAACTATTGTACTGTTTGGGGACATATGGGATAGTTAATTGTGAAGTTATGAAGTCAAAAGAACTGCCAAAATGAATGGAGGGGTCATTGGATATTACAGACATAAGGATAACGTATGTAACCTCTAGTTTACTCTCAGTGCAGCTTTGTAATCTTAGAAAGTCATTGTTAGTTTTCAGAAATCTTATTGGAATTAAAACTGAAAGGAACAAAGGCTGAGCTTTGAAACAACAAAACCAGTCTTAGCAGGAAAGAAGGATAAAGAGATTAAGTTAGAATTATTTTAAGTCAGTACCTCAGCCAAGGTAGTTACCCATTATTTCTTGCCTGTATGGAGCTCTCCTTATAAGGTGCAAACAACTGAATGCTCCTATGGAAGTAAGAAATGGGCATGACTACTTAATAGAGACTTGCCCTCATTGACCATTTTTCAGACGTTTCATCTGTATAATCTGGTTTAATCTGTTTTCACACTCTGGTTACTTCCTTAGTACAGAGGGATAAGGAAAACATAGTTAGTTCTACTTACTCAGATGTAAGCGTTTAAGAAATTATTCCTGAATACAGATGATTTAAATGATGTAAGCTTTTTTGTAAACAAGTTCCAGTGTTGGTCTCAGTGTATGCCCATACCATGTTGTATTTTTACCAGTCAGATTGTGTGTGTGCTGCCATTGCACTCCAACTAAAACAAAACAACCCACCCAAAACCCCAAAGAAACTGAAGTGGGAAGGGTGGTGGTGGTGGGGGAGAAACAGGTGAGCAATCTGCAAGTGTGGGCAACTTTTCTTGTGCCTAAGGAGGTTCTGAAAGCGGTATGTGTGAAGGTGAGGAATGCAAACCAATTGTTTGTGGATTGATAGGCACAATAGAGAGTTAGGACTGATGAACCACCAAACTAAGCCTTAACATTCCCTCTGTTCCCAATGAGTCAGATGAGGAAGGGTTGGCTTCTATTGCTTCTCTGTAACAGGTTGATCCTTGGTGATTCAGAGTTGCTCTCTTCCAGTTCTTCTTTTTTTCATCCTGTGGGGTTTCATACCTTTTCACGCCAGTACTTTTCCTCTTGATTTATAGAGCTACTAAATACTACCATCCTGACAAATTTCTGTGTTTTTAATTTTTTTTTTTATTTTTTTAATCAAAAAATTTAAAAAGGTTTGACAGATTCATGAACAGTATGACCTTAAATAGGTGCCAGGTAGGGGTACTGTCCTCTAACATCTATCATAAACAGTTCTGGATGTTGGAGAAGTATTGGAAGAATGAACCCCAGGAAATGGCTGGGCTTGCGTGCCCTCTGTAAATAGCCTGACCATAACAAACATGCTGGGCTAGATGGACTGGTGATCTGATTCAGTAGGACATCTATTATGTTGAATGTGCACGTTGATATTTTGAATTTGTTGACTTTTCATGTTTTCTGTCTCATGTGGTTCTTCTTGGTCTGTAATTCTGTGAAAACATTAGTTAAGCAAAGTTTGGAAACAAAATATTTTGTCTTCCAGGAGCATGCCCTAACCAGCAGCCTCTAGTGCTGTGTTTTTAGCTTGTTTTGTTCTGAGCTGAGTAAGTATTTTACATTGAGTAGAACAGAACCAGCAGAAGATACTGAGTCATCCATCTCAAAGCACATTGTAACAGCTGCAGCCAAGCTTTGTGAAAAGGAGGTGTAGATTGTAGGCTTGCTCAGATACAACTTCATCACATGAGGGAGAATGTGTAACAATTTGAGCTAGCAAAAGAGCTGCAGACCTTTTCCTGACTAGGAGCCACCACTTGTTTCTGAAGCAGTGAACGATGAGGGAGAGCTCAGTTCCCTTCAAACAGAGGTTAAGTGAAACGGGGATATTTCTAAACCAGGAGTATCCTATCTACTGATTCATTGGACAGAAGGAGAACCACTGACACAAGCAATTTTGAGTCTCAAATTATATTTTCTTGGGGTTTGTTACAAGTATCTAAAAGTTAAATGTGTAAAATATGGCCACTGACATTCTAGAGTTCTCTTTCTGTTATGAATTTCCATGGAAGGAAAAGTATAATTTTGGTCAGTCTTATCTCAAGATTTTATTCTGTTTGGTCTTTTGACTTGGAATTAAAACTGAAAAATTAGTTTTTTACATATGCTATCACCTGACTGTATGCAGCTGAATCTGCAGGAACTTAAGGCTGTGACTAGTATAGCTTGTAATAAAAGAATAAACTTGGCACTTGTATAACCTTTACTAAGAATGGCAAACCCCTAAATTACCTTTAACATTAATTCTTTAATTATCATTTACATTCTCTTTGCTTACAAGTGAAATTTGGATAATTATTCTGTGATGAACAATTTGGATCTGTTTCTACACAACTTGCTGTAGAAACCCTAAACTAGTGCGTTGTATGAAATCAATGCTAGGTTCACCACAAGGTCACAATGTATCTCTTTAGTCGGCAGAATTGCAGTACCTTAGTAGTTTATTATACAGCAGCAATGGTTTTAGTAAGTCCTGCTTAAAAAGGACAGATATCCATTATTTGTGTGTTTGAAGTCTTTATTGGCTAAAAAGGCCTTGCTGAGCTATGTTTTATGGGAAGTTAAGCTACTGGAAAATTTAAAATGTCTTTTATTTTGGGGCAAGAATCAGTTGCATTCCCACTAAAGCGCAGTTATAATTCTTTGTTGGCGCACACACATTTCACTGCAGCTAAAGGCCTGAACCACGGGCCAGTGAACTCAGTGAAAACCCTTAAATTAACATCAGTGGACTTTGGATCAAGCTCCTAATGAATGATTTATTCACTTTAAAGACCTTACTTAGGTTTAATTCGATCTTACTGACTTCTGTAATAGGCTTTCTTGACTTAATCCGTCTTGACACTTAGAAAATATTTGTTATTACAGGGTGTAAAAGAACTACGTTTCACTTTCTCCTGCTGTTAGTTGCCAGGACTCTTAAGAGCTGCTGTATATATTTTTTGTTCATAAAGTGTTCATTATGACCACTGTAATTTGGCACATGGAATAAGATACAGGTATTGTGCACATAGCATTAACTTTTTTGTCCTGCAATAAATTCAATAATGTATATAATTTTTGCTTTAAAGCTCCTTTTTGTTGACTACTGGAGATCTTATATTCAAAGGTCTTCTAATGCAGTTATCCTTCTGTGTTTTTTCAGTATATAGTCAATTTAGAAATCTAGAAGAAAAGACAAGGAGTTATATGTGCTTTAAATCTATTATTTTACAGTTTATGCAAGTATCTGCATATTTTTTTCACAATTTAGAAATAAGGAATCGGAAAAATTCATATTCTTCAAGGTGGTACTATAGTAGGCAGTCTCTGGGCTCTGCCAGAGGGCAATGAGACTTGCAGTTGTGGCTAATAATTGCTTATTGCTTTTTTTTTTTCCCTTTTATACGTAGGTGAAATGTCATCAAGAGTGCCAAGTATTAAACTGAAAATTGATCCTCGGGATCTGCAGATCCAGACGTTTACAGTGGAGAAATTACTGGAACCGTTGATAATTCAGGTATTTTAATATTGCAGAAAAAAATTGGATAACAATAGACGGAAAGGAATAAGTCTGAAGAACCTTGGCTAATGATGCTATTATGAAAGACATACCCTTAGCTCTTCTGTACTTGCAGTTTGACTCGGAAACTGTCCAGGGGGATCTGTCTTCTTCCAGATTTGGTCATTTATTTAGTCGCTTCCATTTTTTGCAAATGCTACACAGTATATCATAGCAAATGTTGCATGTTCTAGCTAGTCTATTGTACGGTATTATCTAGTGGAGGTTTAAATGTACAACAAACTGCAAATGCATTTCCAACACATGAAAAGTTTCATATTGTAATTAGCGGACAGAGTGGAAAAGACAAGCCTTGAAATATGTAGGTGAAATTTTGAATTTTGACATTTTGAAAGGAATTGCATTCTGATGCATTTTAGAAGATTAAGAACAGTGTAATTATTGTATATTGCACAAACCTGTATTAGTGCTTTTGCTTCCAACTAAAGAAAACTTGGACTGAGGGATTTACAAAAATGCTTTCAAGTTTTCTGTGAAAGCTGTTTTTGGTTGGTTTTGGTGTTTGTTAGGAGGAGCAATTTTACTGTTTATTCTAGTTGTTTTTTTCAAGTATTCACTGGTTAAATATTTTTTCAAGTATTCACTGGTTAAGTATTCAGTGCCTTAGTGTGTTAAAGTTTCTCTCATTATCTCTGTATTTGATATGGATTAGAAATGTTTTTTTAATACAACAGAAAGGACCTGCTTGCAGAAGACCTGACCTCATTTTGCAATTAATGTGCGTAGCTAAGAAAGTGCTAAAAGACCTGTGTAGCAATGTTACAGAGTAAAGAACAGAAAGGACATCTTCTGTTTTGAAACTCTGGCTATTTTGAGTTTTCTCTTACTTTGTACTTAGAACAAAGATGCTGGGGCACCTGCATTTAATTAGTCAATTACACAGAGCACAAGCGTACCAGCTTATCACTGTCCATCAGCTTTGCCAAGATGATGTAGATCAAGCTACTTGTCACAGCTGCACACTGCTTATTTAGTATTCTTTTTGTGGTGCTGGATGGTATGTTTACATGGCAGTCACTGCTCTGGCTGCAGTTTGTGTAGGTACAGAAAGGTGTGACTTCATTCAGAGTTTTCTTTCAGTTGCTAATGTACATAGAATAATTTGTTGTTTTTCAGTTTGTGAGGATAGTCAGGTATAATGGCTATAAAGTAGTTTCAGCGGTTGGTTGGTTAAGATGTCTCCAAGCTCTTTGAGTAATGCCTCTTACAAGACAATAACTTTTTGTTAAATAGGTTATGTTAACAATCAACAAACAAAGCTGATACTGAGAGGATGACTGTTTGTAAATAGAGTAAAGCCATATTGAATACTGTACTGTAGCTGTTGTTCTATTTATATACTTGTATAAGAATTGGGGATATACAGTATTTTAAAAAGGTAAGGACGTATCTACCAAACTTTGTTATTTCCATTTTTTCAATTTGCAACTTCTCTATTTTTTAAAAAGGAAATAAATAAAATAGTTTTAATTAAGAGTGAAACACTTAGTATTGTACTTAAATAGATATTAAAAAAAAAATATTTTTTTTCTTGTACAACTTGTGGGCTTTATTTGACTGCACTTCATTTCACCCACACGGCTCTGACATCTTTCCTTCTCTGTCCTGGGAGCCAGTCCTTTGCCTGCTGTTTCCCTGGGCTTGCCAAGGGGTGGTGACCAGATACAGGGGAACAGTAAGATTATAATTAAAGAGCCAGCACATGATGATTGGAGGGAAGAGTACAGACATGAAGGATGAGGACAATAAAATGATGAGTATGCTTGGTGTGATGATTTTCATGTTTATTTGGACTTCTGTGTCAGAAAAGTCCTTTCTTTATTCCAGAAGTGCTGTATGTGCTCTAAAAGCTTGGAAAAGCGAAGAGGTGCTGATTATACTTTAAAACAGTTCTAGAAAAGTTGCTTTTAAAAATCAGTTAATTCATTGAAATAAGTTTCTCATTAAAAAAATAAAGTTTTGTTTTCCCCTTATGGATCTTTTGCCTCTCCCGAACTCATCCTTTTATTAATTTTTCATTACCATCGTTGACATTTCTTCTCTTATTTTTGACTTGGTCATTTTTTCCTCTGTTACTGGTTTATCTCTTCTGGAAGATTCTTATTTTCAGAAAGTAGCCTTTTCTTTTTATCATTACTTCATTTCCAGCTGTTATTAACTGAACTGCCTCTCACTCGTTTTGTTTGCCTTCATTTATTTTTGCCTGGGTGTGATTGGCGCTGTATAAAACCTCAGTTAACAGTTCAGTGGTTTCTGGGAAGTCGTCAAGCTGGAGCATCATATGTGGATGGATTATAAAATTAGTTTCAGAGTAGTAGGAATGGATGTCTCGACAGACTGCATTTTAAAACCTTCTCTTGTCTACCAGTAGGTCAGACTGTGCTCAAGCAAGCTGCTACACTAGGTATTTTTAGAGGAGATGAAGAAATGTAAATTTTGGCCTGAGTTTTGCAGGATCAAAGAAACCTGACAAAACAAAGAAATACAGTTCCAGAACAAAACAAAGGAGCCATCTAATTTTTATTTTTTTTTTAAAGCTCTTCTCAATCATCTTTAAAAAGCTTGAGTCTGTTAAAAATGGAAATGCTTTGGTTCAAAGAGATTATGATTTTGGCTCTGTTCCCTCTCTCAACCTTAATGCTTTGTTTGTTTCATAACAGAACTGTGGAAGGGAAACTTGCATTTTGAGTGGGAAGGAGACAGATAAAATTTTGAAAATGCAAAAGCGGGGATTAAAACTAATACTCAATGAAGGATGATTGAGATGCTGGAAAGGTAATAAAAGAAAACTGATCTATGATTAGAAAGAGAATCAGACCAGTCACAGATAAAAATGAATAGTGTTGTTATTATATATGGGAGAAAATTAAGGCAAAACCAGCCCATGTGGAAGTAACTTTGCAAAAGACTTTTCTAGGTTCTCTCTCTTTCCTGCAACGTGCAATTTGCAATGGTGATCACTTTGACACTATGAAAACAGTATGATGCATTGTTTTGTATCAAACCCTCTGTGACTTGGCAACTTCTCCATCCTTGGTGTAAAACAATGCCCCGAAATTCCCATGTTTGAGGGGTTGCAGGGGCGGCAGTCTCACAGCGTATCCCTCTCTGCATCCCAAACGGTGGCCTGACTCAGGGTGGTAAGTTCAAATAGTGCTCTGCAGGGGTGTGCAGAGATAGTGGCTCATATTTTGGAAGTGGCATAACTGCATTAGTGCAATCTGTGTCCAGCCTTATAAATTGTACTATCATGGAGATGTACTGCTAGCTGTGCTCTGTTTTCCATGTATTGCAAAAAAGTTTCTTTAATCTGGTCCAATTGCCCCCTCACCAGAATGGGTTCTCTCTGTCTGTGGCCTTTGTTTTATTTTATTCCAGGTGCTCTGACAACATTAGTTTTGAAAGGAAGGCTTTAGGTAAAGTTCCTATCAATGCATCTGGCACACTCAAAGTGGTAGTTGTCAAAATTGACATAATTCAGCTGACAGCTGCCTTGATGTAAATTGGGTGCATGCTCAAACAAACAATCTTTCTTTAATTCTGGGCTTTTATCAGAGATGTGCTCTGTCATGGAGCAATTAGTGTAAAGCAATCAGTACATAGCTGATGTCTAATTTTTGTCATGCCAGTGCTAGATTTACTCACAAAATACAACAGTTGGAAATTGAAAAGTATCCTCTTGCTTTATCTCATCCTCAGAGACTGAAGTCTGTTTAATCTCTTTGCTATACTATGTAATGATTACAGTTTATGGCTACAAAAGATAGGTAAATTTTACAGAATCCATGAAAACATCCATGCGTTCTAGAGTCTCTTGCATTGCTGATGGAAAAACAGACAAGTTGAAAGGCATTTATTCTCACCTGTCATCCACACTGACAAAAGCTTGCTCACACAGGAAACATACACTGTTGGTGTTAGTTCTATGTATAGGGAGTTTGTGCACGCTGATTAATCAGTGTTTATTTGTATGGGCAGTACTTTGTTATCCTCAGATGTCTGACTGGTATTTGAAACAGTAAGCAGGAGGTTCTGCTGTTGTCATTAGATCACTTTTTTTTTTTTTCCAAATGTCTAGGGATTGCACTGAACTAAATTTTTAACAAAAAAGAATGTTTTATTATTGATGCTTTAAGATACTTTGATATTAATATCAAAGGTGAACCAAATATTTTGATACTCAAAGTACAAAGATGTTGCTTCCTCAACCACTGCAATATTAAAAGATTGTCTGTAAAGGCTGGTAGGAACTGAATATAGCATTGGAAGAACTGCTGCACAGTTCCTTAGAAATTCACTATTTGGGATAACCATGACAAAACATCCCTCCCCTTCAGCCTAACAAATAATGGCAATAACAGACAACAACAATGTGATTCAGCTTTGCAGCTGTGATGGCATATGGGCTTGAAAATCTCACTTAAATAAAAAACAACCTTATGCCTCTAGCACAACTCTGTTGCTTCTCCCGGAGATACAAAATAACCTCTTGACAAGGATTTCCATTGGGTGCTGGGAGACCTGCTGCACATGGCAGTAAGAAGGTGTTAATAACTTGGAAACGCAGTCGGACATGAGAAGGATTAATGGAGCTCTGTTTTTCTTTTTTCTTATAACGATCTCATTTTGACTGTGTATTCTGCCACTGCACTACAAGCTGTGTTGACAATGGATCAAAAGGGCACTCTGTATTAGCTACTGTGTAGTTCAATTATTTCTGTGTAGGATCTGCATAAAATTTTTGCATTCAACATTGGGATTCTCTGTTAGAGAATTCAGAGTAATTATTCTGTGTTCCTAAAACTCCATGAGCCAAGAACTACCTATCAAGTTTTAACTTGAATTTGAGATTGGAAGCTGCTTCTGATATTTCCTGACAGTGATGCTGAAGATTAAGAGTCTTACAGTCAAGAATTTTCACTTGTAAAAATGATTATTTTTTCGTATTTTTCCATTTGTTTTGTTTCCTTTCCTTGTCCTCCAAAACATATGAATGAACAATACATAAAATGATATTTTGCAGTAAAAATCTGAGAAATAGACTATGTTATTTTCTGGGAATGGTAATTAAGTAGTAAAGGCATTTTTAAAATGTCTTTTAATTGACAGGTTTTTTGGACAGCTTCTAATTTTTTATAGTATTTTATGTCTTTCATGTTGGAAGTATCAGCCTGTAATCTAACTCGCTCTTAAAAAATATGATCATTGAAACTGCATTAAATGCTCTAGAAATAATGTTATAGGGCTTGTAAAAATAAAAGATATTAAGATTCTTATTCCCAGTGCATTCTCTACCAACTGGCTCATTTGTGTGCAATAAATAATTTCATTTACTTTCTTTGAGCCACAGTCAGAAGAATACCCAAGACCTGTTTAACTGTCTGAGCCAGAGGTATTTATGTTGCTGTCTCCGTGACATACCAAAGCAGTCGATGTCAAATGGCTGGTCCTTTTCCACACTAAACTCCATGCAAAGGATGTAGAGGTCAGGGCATTTGTCTTTCAAAGATGTGTTTATAGAAATGCTTCCCAGAGGATGTTTGTCAGTTACTTTTAAAAATACTGATTTATGAAAAGCACTAAAGCGTGTGAACTCATGTGCAAGGTCTGAAGGTGAGCTATGGCCCAGCCAACACACTTCTCACTGGGCACCTGTGAAAGGAGCCCTTTTCCCTAGACCAGCTCTAACCCCAAGCTGTACTGCAGCCATTAGCTAAGTTTGCCTGCTGGACTGAGAAATTCATACACATCTTTTGCTTATACAATATTGTTGGTGATTGGAACGCTGTTTAACAAAATAAGGCAATTCTATAAAATGTGTTCATTGAACACATCTAGATCTGTACTTAATATTATACTAGCCATGTTCTGGCGCAGAAAACAGGGTATAAGGAAGATTAAAAAACATCAGTGAACTTAATGAAAATAAAGTATGTTTTACAATATCTATATAAAACTTTTCTTTCAAAATCTCTTAGAAATCTTTCCTTGGTGTGACAGCTCAAGCAATGCCTTATAGTCTGTGAGAAACATTCTGTAGGAATGTGGAGGCTGTGGTCAGAAGATGAGGAATGTGGAGTGGGATGCTATATAAAAATAAGTTCTTTATGGATGTTGAAGTGCAGTGGTCAGAAGCATAATTTGGACATAACTGCAGCAAGCATGCATTCTGAGTAAAATGATGTACAATTTTTATGTTGAGAGCCACCCCAAGAATTCTGAGGTGCTGACTTCTGCCCATTGCAGTCCTCTCTTGTAAGAAGAGATAGCATTTTGAGATGTCTCTGTACTCATTTTGAGTAGTTGCTTCTGAGATTACTTGGGAGATTTAAGCTGGAAGCACAGGAAGATTCAGCACTGATTATAATTCCTGCCTTGGCTGAAGCTTCCTTAGGTAGCGTCCGTAATTTTTGTTTTTAATGAGGAAATGTTAAAATAAGCAGCGTCAGGAGTTTGCATCAGAGTTAATACAACAGTGAGATTTCTATTGTCTTTGCTTTGATCATACAGAAAGAAGAATAGGAAGATGAGGCATATTAAGTAAAATTATCTGTCAAATTTGATTGGATAGTTTTGCCCATTCTCAGTACACGTGCTGAGCTTGACTGTCTGTCTCTGTAGCAGAGGGAGTCTCATTGCTTATTCTCAACTATATTAATTTGACTTTTTTTTTTTAATTTGAAAACAACGTAAATTCACTTATTATAGAACTTACACCACTATTGTCTCTTATTTCTTTTAAATGTAGGTTACAACACTAGTGAACTGTCCACAGAATCCTTCTAGTAAGAAAAAGGGCCGTTCCAAAAGAGCTCGTGTCTTGCTAGCTTCTGTGGAAGAAGCCACTTGGAATCTGTTGGACAAAGGGGAAAAAATTGCCAAGGAAGCAATTGTGTTTAAAGAGGAACTTCATGCAGCACTTGCTGATGTCCAGAAAGAGAGTAAGTATATGACAAATAATTTAGGCACCAAAAGGAATTAGTTTAACCATGTAACGCTGGTGTCAACATGAAGCTAGGATATCCATGAGAAATGGGTTTTGATGTGCATGTCTGAACTCCGTTGTCTAATTATGTGTTCTCAGATACCACTTTTAAGGAGGTAAAGTGTGCAAGCAGGGCCCCATTACGGAAAAAAATGCTTATATCAGTGGAAGTTTTGTTGTGGTGGGGTTTTTTTACTTTTTTTTTTTTTCTCCATTGAAGACAGGATGACCCTTGTTAATTTTAGTGGCTGGTAAGCACAAATTTAAGTTAATGCATGCTTTAATGCTGTTCTTGAAATGAATTAAGGCCTTTTAGTTAAAAATTTGAAAACAGAAATCTTGCCTCTTTTGTACAGGAGTAGGGACTTAATTTTGGAAGTTGTAGCAGTTCCATTTTGAGACTTCAGTAGAAGGAAGATGGATTCTTTAACCTACTGTAAGAGTCATCCCCTCATGATAGAGCAGCTCATCTTTCAGTTTTGCTATATTCTGTTTTCTCATGACTTACCTCCCTATTTCCAACCAGGCTCCCAAAACAGGACTGAGTTTTGTGTTTCTGTGATCTGCTCAGAACTCGGTATGAGCCACTTTCTTTCAACCTCGTTGTTACTTTGTTGGTTTTTACTCTCTCCGTGAATAATCAGGGCCTTTTGAGTGAATATGAAGGTCAGGCTCAAATAGCAGTAAGCTGGATGACAGACATCCCAAATGTCTTCCTGCAGAAATCAGCCTTGAAAACTGATTCAGGAGAAGGTTCTAGAGGAAAAGGGGACAGAAGAGAAATGCTTTTAGAGTCTGGTCATTTCAGAATTATGTCCTTTCATTAATGCTCCGTGAATTTTGTAAACAAATGGTTCCTGAGGGTTGCCTGGAATCACATTAAGAGAGCCTAATGAAAGCCTTCCCAAACAAGTAGGAGCAGACAAGCAAAGAACAATGGTCTGTACCATAAAGTTATTGTCAGGCCACGTTGTTGAATGAGCCAGCAACCCCCCTTGGCTTTCTCAAAGGGCAAAGTAGCCTTCAGTTGCCTTTTCACTACTGAGCAGTGTGGTCTATGTTCTTATGCCCTGTGACAACTTGTGACTGAAGGACTGTGTGTTAATCATTTAAATCAGGTCCTTACGTCACCCTGCTCTTACTAAGATTGCAACTTAATGAAGATTTTTTTTTTTTAAAATCCTTTATTTTGTCTTCCTCCATGTGCAGCTGGGCCAGTTTCTGAGTCTCTGCTGTTGTTCAGGGTAGTGCTTATTGGCTTTTGGCTTCCTCTGGATCCAGAGACGGCTGCATTTTAGAGTTTGATATATGCATATGGTGTCTGAGGTACCTTAAGGTCCTTTGTGATTAAAAGTGTTATGACCAGCAAATATCATTGTTATCTGTCACACTGATCAGCTGAGGCTTTTAAAAAAATAATTCATTTTTGAGTACTCTTAAAATGTTAGCACATCCATTCCAGGCAGATAACACAAGACAAGAATAAAATATATAGTTTTGTATTGATTTTTATACATAGATAATATAAAAATATTTCACATTTTCAATTTATTTATTGATTCTCAGCCAAGACCAGAGATAACTACAAAAATAAATAATACATAAAGTAGCTTATATACACCTCATACATTTTAAAAGAAAGTTAAGTCCATGTTATCACCTATCGTTATGCAATGACAAATTGAGTATTCACAGCCGAGCTTCCTCCAAGGATTTGCCAAACCACACAGGTTAGTTTTAAGAAGTTGGTGAACAATTGTAAAATAAATAGCAGTATGTTAATTTTGCAGATATTTTTAGTCCTTTGCAACTGTGTATTATTTTTAATTTGTGGTTTGCCACATCATATATTACTTTATTGCCTGTTATTCAAGTCACATTCTGCTGCTGTGAAATGCCTCATCTCATTTACTTGAAGCTCTTTGAGAGGATGTGGGTCGTAAACTGCACTTGCATGTAGTCACCTGCTAAGTATGCCATAGCATATAGTATTCCATTTTCTGTGGGCATATTTTTCTGTGGTGACCGGCAGATATTTTATTAATATGCTCTTGAATAAATTATGAATTTTTTGCATATGGCCCCAGCTTGTATTTACTGGGCAGTGGAATTTTGAAGGAATGCTCTAGATAATTTCACTCAGATGTGAACCAAACAGTCCCAGAGTTGCACACCAACATCTGGAAAGAATAAATACTCCCTTACCTCTTCTCACATTTTAGCTTGTGTCGTTCACTGAGCTTGTTGAGTTGAAGACTGTAACATGAGAATTAAATGCTTATTTCTTTTGAATGTCAATCACCAGGTAAAAATGCTGCTTTGTAACTTCTGGAGCTCATTAGTAGGGGTTCCTTTTAGAGGAGTGATAGACTTTTTTCAAGCCGCTGTTGATAATCCTGTTCATAATAATGTTTTGGGGAATAAAAGGAATAATGTTTTTTCTTTGAGTTTACTCTCAAGAAAGTACTTTTAAAGGCCTACCTCTATCTACATCTTGGTTCACATTCTTCTGGAAGTCTACTAAATGAGTCATCAGGCAGGCCTGTGGGTGGCACATTATGTGCATCACCCAGAAATCCACTAGCTTAGTAACTGAAGAACTGCCATGTTTTCTTGTTGATCTGGTTTGGTGAAGCTTTGTTAAAGGGTACTTTTTGTTCTAAAGTAGTGTAATAAACCCAAATGTAAGTGTTCTGAAAAAAATCTCACTGCTAGATTTTATGTATACAGCATTTAAAAAAAATTGCTTGGTGACTCAATGTGCTGTGAATCAACAGTAAAATAACTGACCCCTATACAAAGGAATAAGAAACATTATTCAGCTGTGAATGCTTCTGACACTAAGCATCAGACTATAATTAATATTGTTATTCTGATATTTAATCAGTTTTAAGACAAACCAGTGATGTAGTTTATGTGGGGAAACATTCTCTTGGAAATTTGCATTAAAGTCAAACGTTATACTTCGGATAATGATTTTTTTTTTTTTTAACATCACGGTGTGATTGCTTATAGTTTTCAAACAGCTGTACAGCTGTACATAGCTAAAATGTTTGGTAGTTATTGCCCTTGCTTACTGACTATATATGGTCAGAAACAAAACAGTTGTTGTCCGTGTTGTTTCTATCTATTGCAATGATAATGTTTCATGCGTTTAGCTGTTATCATGCCCAAGTGTGTTCCCAGATAAGGCTTTCATCACACATAACAGTGAACTGAAAGCAAGTTACTTGCTGCAGTTACATTTTGAGCCTGCAGTTACTCTTTAAAAGGAAATTAGAAAAAATAATTTGACATTTGAAATGTCTATATTTAATGTCTTTTGACAATAAAAAGGAGAGGCAAGACTTTGCTGGCATGGAAGAAACTATCATTCACTGGTAAGAAATGGAGAATGTACTGTAAGGATATTTACTAAAGGAAGGGGATAGTGATCTCTTGTATTATCCAAGATTCTTATTGGTTCCTCCCTCCTCTCCCCCAAATCTTAAAAATAAGTGTAGCTTTCTCATCTTACATTAAGAGGTATATGTATATGCTCTGCATCTAAGGGACTTTTATTCTGGGAGACAGAATTTAGATACTCAAGTGGCTCAAAATAATCTGTGCTGCACACCCTTTTCATCAAACCAAGAACAGATCCCTTGTAGAAAAGTTTCTTATTTCACCATCACTGGATCAAGTGTCCCTGAGTGGGAAAGGGAGAATGAAGAGATGGGTGTAAGGCACGAAGGGGGGTGTGTGGTGGCTCTGATTACACATTAGAAAGAACTGTATGAGATGTGGAAGTGGAACTTCCTGATACGCAGTGGTGAAATTACAATGCAACAAAATACAGTGGTATCTGAGCGGGGTAAGAGACTGTGTGGCAGGAGAAAAATGTCCTGTAACATCTACAGAAAGCTATTGTGAGAATCTGAGTTATTGTGGTGTTGAATATTAGGAACATGGAGGAGGTATCATTGTGCTTTGCCCTGACACTGATAGTGTCACTTCTGGATGGCTGAAGCAGAATCCTTTATTTGTTGTAGCAGATGGAGATGGTATTTCTGGGAGCAGAACAGGTGATTATACTAGTGACTAGTATTGTTTAAGCTCTTGTTTTTATAAAGGGTAGGTTGTTTTGTGGTCTGATGTGACATTGACTCCCAACCTTCTCTGGTACTTCTCTGATTCTACTTATGTGTCAGTTCATGCCTGTGGAACCTGAGGTTGCAAAATACTAGTGTAAATGAGAGTTTATAAGTTTTGTATTATTAGTATAAACCATTGATATTTTTTTATGATTTTTTTTTCTTTCTTTCAAGCTTGAGACCAGAAAGATTTTTACTTTTTACTAGGCCTGATACCTCCCTCCCTCCCTTTGAGAACTTTGTTTCTCTGGAACTGTAAATCCATCAGCCTCTAAGGGTGCAGTTCACAGAAGTGGGTGACAGGACTTTCTTGGCAACAATACCTCTGTGTGGGAGGACACAAGAATGGCATAAAATTAACTGCATTCCATGTGGAATTTGCACTGCTGCAGTTAAAAAATGAGAGGAGAAAGCCAGATGTAAAAACAAATAGAAGGGAGAGAAATGTGATGCTTGGATGGGATTTAGCAGGAGAAAGAAAATCTACTCAAAGAAATAAATGAAGAAAGTGTAATTCTGTTAGTCTTGCCTAAACCAATAAAGAACATTTATCTGTTGCCCGAGTGTGATGTTGAACACTGTCTCTGAGGGGTGCTCACTAACTGCAGTTAGTGGTATTACTGCAAGTATCTGTGTGGACAGATTGTCTGCCATCGGCTCGCAGCCCAGCACAAGTGTGTACCTTTTGTCAGCTATTTGCTAACAGCAAATCTGCCAAGAGTCTTACAGTTGACTTGTTTTTAAAGGAATCTTTATATAGGTTTTTGGATATTTTTGGTGCTGGATAAAGTGCGTGGATCCTTTAACTTTTTAAAAAAATTACCTGTGCCTGAACTGTGTGGTTTTTATTTTTTTTTTTTTTTTTACTTTTCTCTGTGCTCAAGCACATGCCTAAGTAGTGGTCATTTGACCGTAGCAATCAGTAGCTGATTAGCTAATAGTAGTAACGCCGTTTACTTTGGGAGTCATCTATCTGTGTGTGCTGAGTAGAGTCTTAGAAGTATCAGCCTTCCAATAATTACGTAGTTATGATATATCCAGACCTTGGTTCTTTGAATTGCTTCTCATTTGAATATCTAAAATAGTTGAAATACTGTCAATACTCCCATCTTTCTGCTTCCCCATTTGTATCACTAAAAAGGCACTGTCTTTCATGTTTCATTGTTTGTGACATGTAATTATGGAAGAACATCCACTTGGTGGGAATTGCAATAAAATGGATGAAATTGCATCTGTCATGCCATCTACTGCATTGTAAGAAAGTGATAACATCATGTTGTTGTTGGAGCTGTCATTTTCTGCTTCTTGTGCTAATAGCTCCTATCTGTCTAGGCTGCATCTCATTGCTCTGTTTTAGGGTCATGCTTTTATACTTGTTCGTCTGGCCATCTCTTCTTTTGTCCAACTCATTTCTAAGGGGTTGGGCATATTCAGACCCTTCTGTCTTGTCTTTGCTCACACTGACTCACGGAATCACAGAATAGTTGAGCTTTGAAGGGACTTCTGGATATCATCTCGTCCAACCCCCTGGCTAAGACAGGGCCAGCAGTCTGCCCAGGAGCATGTCCAGTCAGCTTTGGAATATCTTCAAGCATGGAGACTCCACAGCCTTCCTGGTTGGCCTGTGTCACTGCTAAGTCGCTCTCACAGAGAAAAAATGTTTTCTGATATTTATACGGAATGTCCCATGTGTCAATTTGTACCTATTGCCTCTTGCCCTGTCACTGGACAGCACTGAGAACAGTCTGGCTCTTTGCACCCTCCCTTCAGGTATTTATATATGCTGATAAGATTCCTCTGAGCTTTCTTTTCTCTAGCCTGCTCTCTTGACCTTTCCTCGTACAGGAGATGCTCTGTCCCTTAATCTTTGTGGCTCAAGAACCCAGAAGATATCAGTGCTGAAATGGTGCTATTTTCACATTTTAGGACTATTCAAGGTTTTGAAGTGTCTAAGGTGCTTGAAGGACACCCAAATCCATATGGCCATTCTCTTCTGTAAGGCACAATAGCAGAGACCTGGGCAAATAATCCCATGTGGGGCCTGTGAACATGCAGTTCAGCCTTATGCTTATGGGTAGGGGGAAACATTATGTTAGAGGTTTCTGAGGAGCCGCTGTGCTGTCAGATGATTATCTTTTTTCCTTCCAACTCTTATCAAATATTCCTGGTAATAGCACTGTCTCCTATCCTCAGCTAAGCTGTATCTCATTTCTCTCCTGATTCATTCAGTTCCTAACTCATAGGCTCACTGTTCACTCCTGGCTGGGTTTCTTACAACTCGGGACTTTCACTCTTTTCTAACCAACCAGTTCCAGAGTCTGCTTTCCTGGTCAGTTTTGCTGGCCCACTTTTCCTGTGCACAGAGACTCTACTAGCAGGATACACAGAACTTAAAAAATGAAATGTAGTTTGACATTGGATAACAGATACAGTAAATACACTAAGGCTAATGAGTGACTGAGCAGAGTGTTAATGTATTTATTGCCCCCAGTAATGCTGGCCTGTTGTCAGTAATGTGGGAAAACACTGGTCTCCATTTCTTCTTTGGAACTGTGGCTCAGTTTTGCAGACTTGTTACCTTGCAAGTTCCTGGGCCTTTTGCCTTAGGTTTATGACTTTTCATGTCAGCATTTTTTCATCTTGGATTCTTTGACTGCTAATTAATACTCTCTTGACAACTCCACTTCTGTCTGTGTTTTCACTTATCTTGTATGATGTTAGCTAACATACTTTCTTGCACCTTACCAAAGTTTTCTCAGCTAAGGTCATGCAGTTGTACTACACCAAAAGTAGTTACCTAGCTTTGAATATCTTCCTCTATGTAAAAAATTTATTGGAGTTGGTTAGAAAGTTCAAAAGTTACCAGGTGGCCAGTCAAGCAGTGACGATGTTAAATTTATTGTCTTGGACACTGGTCTCCATTTCTTCTTTGGAACTGTAGCTCAGTTTTGCAGAGTTGTTATCTTGCAAGTTCCTGAGCCTTTTGCCTAAGGTTTATGACTTTTCATGTCAGCATTTTTTCATCTTGGATTCTTTGACTGCTAATTAATACTCTCTTGACAACTCCACTTCTGTCTGTGTTTTCACTTATCTTGTATGATGTTAGCTAACATACTTTCTTGCACCTTACCAAAGTTTTCTCAGCTAAGGTCATGCAGTTGTACTACACCAAAAGTAGTTACCTAGCTTTGAATATCTTCCTCTATGTAAAAAATTTATTGGAGTTGGTTAGAAAGTTCAAAAGTTACCAGGTGGCCAGTCAAGCAGTGACGATGTTAAATTTATTGTCTTGGGAAACAGCATCTCTGTGGTGCTTTAGTCATTATTTGTGAAAATGAACCCTTTGAGACCAAGGTGGACAGGTCTACATTCATACATCTTAATTGCAGAAAAAATTTCATTAAATTTATTGTCTTGGGAAACAGCATCTCTGTGGTGCTTTAGTCAGTATTTGTGAAAATGAATCCTGTGGGACCAAGGTGGACAGGTCTACACTCATACATCTTAATTGCAGAAAAAAAATTCGTTGTTTCATGCTTTCTTGTCTTATTAAGACATTGCGTGTACCAGGTTCCTGGTTTTGTGCAAATGGTTTCCAGAATCTGACAGTTGTAACGGTCTGAATTCATGCTATGGTGTAAACATTCCAAATACATAAAACCCACCTGATGTTAACTTGGACTTTTACAGCCTGAAAGATAATATGTCGAATTTAAGATATTCCAGACCAATAATTGGCAGGACAGACAGATGGTAATTAAATACTATGAAAATAAAATGAAGACAGTTTTTGTTATTCACTGACATTGCTTATTCTCATAAATCTGGAAAGTTTTCTTTCTATTTGAAGTCATAAGAGAAATGAAAGGGCAAGGATTTTTGTTTTATGCTAGTGAGTATGCACTGTATTTCCTGTGTCTTTATTAAGGCACAATGAATTTCCAGAGTTAGTATCTTAAATTCCTACTAAAATTTCCCAAATTGCTATTAATTTATTAACAGTTGTAGTATTCACCTTCAAAAACACATCTAAAGATATGTATGCACATAACCATAATTTACTGTCTCTGTTTACTTCCCCCTACCTCAGATTACTGCTCTTAAATCAGTGCTTTGAAACTTCTAGCGCTGAAAACAGTACTCGTCTGGAGAGGTGTTTCTGTCCATTGCTGATGGGGAAATAAAAACCCTTAAAAATTGGTTGTTCTGATGAATACTTTATTTTTATTTCCTGTAGTTCTGTTTGTTGTGATGTGCTCAGCTATGGTGCGTTATCTCACCAGCTACTAGAAGAAAGGTCTGATTTGCTGTTCTGAGCGCACGAAGTTGGTATTTTTGACTTTCACTGTTCTGTGATGTAGTAGGTGATAGAACCAGAGCTCAAATTAGTGTTATTTTTATTTATGGTGTTTGCTAAGCATGTACTTAAGATACATGATTTGCACAAAAACTAATAAATCCAAGAGAAAACCAGACGGATTTAGGGACAGGTCTTCCTGGAAAACGGAGGATTTTCAGCATGTTGGAAGTATTCAGTGTTCTGAGAATCAGTCCTGTGCTCTCTCAGGTGCTGGAATGGGGACTCCGTAGTTGGCAGGTTTATTTCTGTAGCATTTGCTCAATATTCTTCTCAAATGCAGTTTCTAGTAAGAACAGTAAAACTTGTTTTTTCTCTCAATCTTGAGAAATGAAATGTCCTGGTTTCAGCTGGGGTAGAGTTAATTTCCTTTCTAGTAGGTGCTGTGTTTTGGGTTTATTTCGAGAATAATGTTGATAACACATATTGTTTTAGTTGTTGCTAAGTAAGGCTTATGTTAAGTCAAGGACTTTTTCAACTTCCCATGGAAGTGGAGAGGGAGCATAGACTGGACAAGCTCCCAAAGTATATAAATGTATATAAATGAGGGTAGGCTGGGGAGCGAGAATCTGTGATCGCTGCGTGTGATGGGCTGGACAATCGCTCATCGGGTGGTGAGAGCAATTGTATTGCATCACTTTATTTTGTATATTCTTTTACCATTAGTATTATTATTCTCATTTATCTTCTCTTCCAATACTCTTCTATTAAACTGTCTTTATCTCAACTCATGAGTGTTTGTGTTGGTTTTCTTTTTTTTCCTCCCTCTTCTTCCTCCCTTACTTGAGGGGTGGGGGGGATTGTGTGTAGCGGGGAGTGAACATCTGCGTTGTCCTAGTTTGCCATCTGGGGTTAAACCGCACGATGAAGTCACGTGCAGAACCAGTCTAGCAAACTCTGTGCACTTGAATAGTTCTCATTCAGTTCTGGCTGCAGGAGCACATTACAGTCTATATCTGTGTAGCTACAGGAAATCCTTTATGTTTGTATATATTTCTATCAATATGCATTAATTACTGATCGCATGCATTTTGTACAAATTTGTTGCCTAGTTTTTGATTTGAGGACTCCAAAGCTTAGAAAAAACCACATACTTGGTTCCTTTTATGACTTCAGCTTTAGAGTTTACTACCAGATACTCTGAAGTAGACCTGCCAACAGCGTTCCTGCATGAGGCACGTCCAGACTTCTTGCCTCTGAGTGAAGCTATATAGTGCTAAAGCTACTTTATTTTATTTCAGCACTGCTGAAATACTGCTATTTTATTTCAGTAGGCAATATTCTCTCCTTACTTTTGGTCAGAATTTGCAGAACAAAGTGAAACCAGAACTACACATTCTCTCTCTTTCCATGTAGAAAACCTCCATGATAAAATGACTGCTTGGAGAAATGTACCCTATTCTTATACAAAGACTTAGGTAATTCAGAATTTTTTAGGTAGAAATAATATTGCATAATAAAGGATTTAACTCTGGAGCAATGTCAAACTTTTAAACTGCCATATTTTTCTTTACTGTTGCATCTGAAATCCAGCACATACTTAAGGTAGTTGTCAAAAAAGGGCTGGATCCATGAATATGTAGTCTTTTAATAGCTACATTTACTAATGATGTTTCCTCGTTTTAGCATAGCTGAAAGTATTCATTTTTGACTTCTGATCTGTCTTTAGTTTCCAAGCTGATATAGAGGGTCAAACATAAATGTTTGTGTGACAAGAATTTTCCAGTACTGTTCTGTGTAGAGTGAGTGCTCTCAAGGTTGTGCCATCACTAGCAATGCTCCTCAAGTGATTATAGACTTTGAAATGCTTTTAGAAATGAGTGTAATGGCATTTTTTTTTCTTCAGGGTAAGTCTACATGACAGACTGTGGAAAGTAAACTTGGGTGTTTGTCATTGTTGTTCTTGTTAAATTTCATTTGCAAAATTTCATGTTGGAGAGCAGTATATTGTTGCCTACTGGCACAGTTACTAGCTCCATTGCATAGATTTCACGCATGTCCAAGTCAGATGTTTGAGTGTATAAGATTTTCTTTCCATTTACTTATATTTATAATGAGAAGAGCAATATTTGATTCTCTTCTCTGACCAGAAATTATTTAATAGCAAGGAGAGCAAAGTACTGAGTAATATAAAAAGCAGTGACTAGAAAAGTTTAACATAGCTCCCCTGGCCCCGTTGTGTACAGTTAAGAGTAATGGTGTGATTGTTAAGGGAATTATTTTACAATTAAATGATTCAGAAGAACAGAAAGGGAACATCATTCAAGATGTGGAACATTCTGCATGATCTGTAATAATTGACCTTCATTTCAAGGCATTTGGGCAACAAAGAGATGCCAGATTTATTGGCAATATTTGTGACTTTCCAAATAACTGATTGAGTTTTAACTAGTTTTTTACCCTGGGTATTGTGATGTAGCCTAAGACAATTTGTGTCTTCATTTTGCAGGTCAAGCCTTAAAGGTATCAGCAGAGGCGTTTACCAGCGACCCCTGCTATCTGCCGAAGAGACAGGCTGTTGTCCAAGCAGCACGGTCTCTGCTTACAGCCGTCACAAGGCTTCTCATTCTAGCAGACATGGTGGATGTGGCATACTTACTGGAACATTTAACTGTGGTGAGTAGAATTTGACTTCACTCAGACTCCCTTTAGCCATAAAAGTGGCTGCTGATGGTTCTTTCTGCTTCAAAAATTCTTTTTGTGCTTGGGAATTGCAGATCTCATGCACATAACGCCCCGGCAATTGGTAAAAGTATAGATTCTAGATTAGATTTGTAGAATGAACCAAAAAGGAAAAAAAAGTCTTCAAACTCAACGTATTTGACCTGGGCAAGCAGATGGTTATCAATAAATCATATTTTAAGTTCTTTTTATTTCTTATTTCCTATTTTCATACTTGATTTGTACTTGTAGCTTTTTATGCATGAAACCACCTTGATGGTTGTGGCCATACTAGGGAATAATTTATTTGTAGAGAATCATAAAGGTGGAATTCTATGTGGATGTTTTCAGAGGGAAAGAACTGAGTAGGTAAGGGTCTATCTCTGTATTCAAGACAGTTAGTGAGAGATCAGCTAAAACGAGAGAGAGAAGATGTGTGAGAGAGGCCTCCGGCAACTCCCCAGCTCCAGCTATATATTTGTACAGTGCAGACAGAAGACTAGAAAATCCTAATGTTGGCAAAGCTTTAAAAATTGTGCAGTAGAAAATAGTCTCTAAAAGCCACTTAACTTTTTGACTCAAGGGAATAATGTCTTTCAGAAGTATCATAATAGTGTTATGTTTTGTGTCATCTTTTTTTCCACCTGGCTCTATACAGAAGGGGTCATTCTTCTATTCCCATATAAAACTAAACAATGGTTGCTGAATTAGGCAAAATGTCCATGCTTCTGTTGTTCAACATCAAAATACTTTCCTGTCTACATGAACTCGAGTTCCTTTAATGTCAGCCATAGTGAATCTTAGCAGTGTCATGTGTCTGACCACAAAAATGTGTTTACTGTTTCTTCTCTGGCTGCACACACTCCATTCAGTCTGGTGTGTGGGTGTGTGTCTTTGCTGGGAGGAGCAGGGGATTGTTCTGGCTTTGTTCCTTTTCTGTGGTGTTTTTTTTTTTTTTTTTTTCCCCTGCACTAACATCTTCAGTAATGTGTGACAGACTGAGAAAAATTCAAAGTTTGTTGACTTCTTGGTTTTTCAGGGCAGAGGTGAATAATCAGTGCCACCTCTAATAATGCCTCATGCCACAATAGGACCCACTGACTTAAAGGAGACCATTTTGAAGCAAGTTCAGTTTTGTGAGGACGGGGAAATGAAAATTTAGCTCCCAATTAGAGTAGGAACAGTATTTTATAAAAGGATGTTGTGTGAGTTTCAATGTTGTGTTTGAAACATCCAACATTGACAATTGTTGGAGAAGCAATACAGGCTAAAATGGATACTGATTTGCAAAAGCTTCTATGTTGTTACATTTGTATGATATTTGTCAGCTGTAGGAGGATTAACCTATGTCTTTTGTACTGCTTGTGGAAAATTTTCTTACATTATGATGTCTTTCATTGGTAGCCTATTACATTTTTACATAAGTATTTTCGTAATCCTAGATGTACCCTTCTAAAATTCAGTATTTTTTTACATGACGGAACTAAAGTTGGGTAGTTTTCTTTTCTAGGGTTTCAGTATTTCTGAGCAACCGTATAATTCATGTCATGATTTCCTTTTCAAAATTAAAAATAACAATAACTGAAAATCATAAGAGAATGCAAAGTATCATTCGGGGAAAAACTGCCAAGAGTGCAATTAAGTTTTCTTCTTCCATACTTTAATTTATTTCTCTTAGTAGGAGTGAGAATTGAATTCTTCAATTAACTCTTCGAATAAATTAGTGTGGCATGACACTCTCCAAAATGCCTACATAAAAAGATTCGCCCTAGTCCTTAGAGGAAGGTGGTACATCTTCCATATTTATTTAGTCTCTGCCCTGGCCGTTGAACTCACCAACAGCGGTATTAGCTGTAATGGTGTCTTTTTATGTTGACATCTAATGAGGAAATCAACTTAGAAGATAGAGTAATTTCAACATATGCTACTGAATATCCTTCAATTTATTACAAGTTTTAGTCATGCCTAACTGAGCCAGATTTAAAGGCAATTAAATATTTTAATGAGTCTCAACTCTGCTCTTTTCAAAGTCCTTAACTTTAATTATTATATTTAAAACTCCCTTAGGAATTCAGTTTTTCTTCAATGTGAACTTGCTCCAACAAAAAGACACTGTATTCTTACAGTGGCTGCAGCATATAAGGTAGACCTTGACTTTGCTCTATCAGACATTCTCAATGTATGTTTGCATGCGCATATGATTTTAAAATCAACTCTCTTTAAAAGTCATTAGCAGTTTTTCTTTGAACTTGTTCTAAAATTTTAATAGTTACACTGTGTTAACCTCTTATTCACAAAGACATGGATGTTACAGCTATTATTAATCATTTAAGAGATGAGAAATTTCATTGCCTTTTATTTCCATAACTGGCTCAACAATTGTGATATAATAAAATGAAGACATTTAAAGGACTGAGCTAAAATTAACTTTAAAAATTTAAAACAAAAGAACAGTAGAATAAGTGACATGAAGATTTTAACCAAGGAACTTTTTGTGTTTGTATATATAAAATGAAAGAAAGTGGTCCAGCGTCATCAAAGAACTCTGTAGAGTATAATCAGATCTTATTCAATACGCAAGTATTTAATGGGGAATTATCTATTTATGTACCTAATATTTTTCAAACCCGTTTATCAAAGAGTACTGAAAGTTTTTAGTCTTGCTTACTTACTAAAGCTGGTTAATGCCAACACTGACATTCAAAACATTTGAAACCGTACTTAATTCTACTGATAGAATGCAGTCTGGATCATTAAACTTTAATTTCCTCTCTAATCTGTGAATAAAAATAGGAAAAAAAATAGAAAGGAAACAATGACAATGTGAGTAGCTGTCATATAAAGCTTTGTCTAGTGTTACCTGTCACATCTGTCACATCACACATATAAACTGAAAGATGGGAGATTTAGATTAGATCTCAGAAAGAAATTTAGTGTGAGGGTGGTGAGGCAGTGGAACAGGTTGCCCAGAGAAGCTGTGGCTGCCCCATCCCTGGAGGGGTTCAAGGCCAGGCTGGATGGGGCTTGGAGCAACCTGCTCTGGTGGGAGGTGTCCCTGCCCAGGGCAGGGGGTTGGAACTCGATCTTTAAGGTCCCTTCCAGCTCAAACCATTCTATGATTCTATGGTCTGCCATTCTAAGTACCTCTAGGAAAAAAGATAAACCTCAGCTACCTCCTTCCAGTTTATGTAGTCTATAAGTATTGTTTTCTGTACGTTTTACTCAGACTTCAGACTGTTTTTGACTTCTACGTAATAAAATCTTTATATAAAACAGAGTATAATGCTGAAAATAATATTTCTGTCACAGGAAATATCAAAACGCAAATTTTAAACTAGAAATAACAGGTCTGTCTATTTGGAACAATTTGATAAAGCTGGCTGGAATTTCACTCCCAATGTCCAAAACCATACCTTTGTGAACATGAGATTAGCTTTCCTGAAATTTCACTTCTAAAATAAATATAAGCGAAGCAATTTTATATTTATAAATATAAAAATAAATAAAGCAAAGATAATTTTGGTTGTTTTATGGATTTTATAGGATATTCACCCAGCAAAGTGTGTATCAAATAATGCATTTTAGAAGCCAGTACAACTTCTCAGTGACGGATCATGTTCTGTCATAGTACACTTCTAGTCATCTGTGGAATTTACAGCCTTCCAAGAGTATGATGGTGTGGTGCAATCAGCAAGCTCATTTTAGAGTTGGCTGAGAAAATGAGTATATCACACTGATAAGTTTGCTTCTTTAAACAACTGAAGTTTTTTTAAACAGGGGAGAGTTTAAATAACTAACTTGCTGTATCTGAGTTTCCATACTTTAGAGTTTGAAGTCTCTAATCATAGAACTGAGTTGGGAAAATGCAGTCAGATAAAGGGCTATCTCATGTATTGCACTCTTTGATTCAGAGCTGTATTACCAGCCTCATTCATTCTGGTTAGTAATGCTCGATACTATTTAAGTGAATTAGCAGACTAATAGAATTGCTTGAATTTATTGATCAGAAGAGAACAGCAAGAAGGTAACAAGTTCTGAGAATTTCATTCAAAGCGCATTGGCAGTCTGTCTTTTTCTAATCTATTTCAGATCATGCTGAGCCAACATGTTTTATCTGCCTTTTTTCCCTTCTTGTCATGCTTGTAGATTTACTGTTTAAGTCTTCATATTTTTCATGAGCGCCTCAGACAGCGTGATCTTTATAAAACGCTTGCTTTGAGTTATTTAAAACTCTTGCCAGGAAAAAAAAATGAGAATGGCTACAGATAAGAAGCAACTTGTGAACTTGGGCCCCGTGGGCGTAGTGCTGTCTGTTCCTCCCTTCCCTGCAGCGTGTTCATCAGCATTAAAATGAGCAGGAGGAAAACAGTATGGTTACATACAGGAAGAGAGGTAAGTCATGTCAGGCTCATCTGCGCTTCAGATTTGGGTATTTGGTTCAACTTGCATAACTCTGCTTAAACTAAAATATGACTTGCCCCTGCTCTACCATCTGACTGTGGTGGTACTGAGGTATCATGCAGTGAAACATTTCTTCCCTGCAGCGTATTCATCAGCATTAAAATGAGCAGGAGGAAAACAGTATGGTTACATACAGGAAGAGAGGTAAGTCATGTCAGGCTCATCTGCGCTTCAGATTTGGGTATTTGGTTCAACTTGCATAACTCTGCTTAAACTAAAATATGACTTGCCCCTGCTCTGCCATCTGACTGTGGTGGTACTGTGGTATCATGCAGTAAAACATTAAAAAAATGGAAAAAGGGCAAAAGAGAATGTAGGCTACCCTGGGGGTACAGGGCCAGGAGTCTTAATGACTCTCTTCTAACAAACTGTTGCTAAGGAACAGACTCCCCAGTCACTGCAGTTCTGTTTATATAATATCTGGTTTGGGTCTTAGCATGGGAATCACTGAAAAAAAAATAAAAAAAAGAACATTATCCTTTCCTTGCCTGTCAGAAACATGGCTTTGAAAGGACCCTAATTGGGCAGCTTCAGGAACTACTGCTCCAGAATTTCATTGAAGTGAGCAAGCCTGATGGCTTCTAGACCTGTTTTACCAAACCACAAGAGAACCAGATGGAATATAGTGGCTGTATTTCCAAGAGAAAACCACACTTAAGTGAAATGGTTTGAAAACAAATCCAGTCCTTGCTGGAATATAGTGGCTGTATTTCCAAGAGAAAAACACAACTGCTGGGTTAAAAACACACTTAAGTGAAATGGTTTGAGAACAAATACGGTCCTTGCGTCTTTGCAGAGTAGAACCTTCCCTTTGGTCTAATTTCTAGTTCAATACCTCTCAGCAGATTCATGTCTACAATAGATTCTTCAGTGTCATCTTTGTGTGTATCGAAAACTTTTAGCAGATTCATGTCTACAATAGATTCTTCAGCGTCATCTTTGTGTGTATTGAACTTTAATGTCACATGTAAGACTTAGGTGTGGGTCAGTTCCCTCGCAATTTCTACTTCTCAGGAATTTCCTAGTTTTGCCTCTGCTGCAGGCACCCTGACTGCTGTCTTTCACTGTGTCCTGTCCTACCTAGTATCCCAGAAGGCTCTCCATGAGCAAAGCATGCTTAGTAGGTTTGAAAGAGGATCATTTCCATTTCTTCCAGAATGTCATCATGATTTAGAGTACAGTAGGAGCAGACCCTCATCCTTAGTGGTGGCAAGACAGGTAAATAATGCTGTCTTCCTCCCTACTGCTCAGCAGCTGCCTTTTTAATAGAGTCACAGGTCACAATAGCAAAGGAAAATCATGCCCATCTGCCACATTCTAGAGAAGAAAAAAAAAGGGAGAGAGAAAGAGAGGGAAAACAACAGGAGGAAATAGGTTGTCTCCTTAAAACTCCTGCCTGAGAAGGAGCAAGTTTTGGCATCTCTTAAAAATTGTACGTGTAGGGGTCACTAGACAGACCTGGGAAAGGAGGATATAAACACGTTTAAATTATGAATTAAGAAATAAGGAAAAGATTCCTAAAGCTGGGAAAAGTTGCCTTAGACAACAGTGGTATCTGTTTGTATCCCTGAGATGATGAGAGTGAATATAAGCAGCAACCTATCAGTTATACAAACCAGGAGAAAACAGGGATGAAAGCAAATTTATCTGGACTCACTCGGTTCTAAGCTTTATACAATCTGTTTGCACAACCTAGGTATAAGAGGAGGGGGAGTGAAAGAGGTAGGACTTACTTTGAATGGATAAGCTTTCTTTAAATAAGATGGAATTTTTCTGTTTTGGTTTAACATACATAGTATGGAAGCTATATATGTACTGTTTCTCACTCGGTTCTAAGCTTTATACAATCTGTTTGCACAACCTAGGTATAAGAGGAGGGGGAGTGAAAGAGGTAGGACTTACTTTGAATGGATAAGCTTTCTTTAAATAAGATGGAATTTTTCTGTTTTGGTTTAACATACATAGTATGGAAGCTATATATGTACTGTTTTTTCATAAAAACAAATAGTTGTAAAGTTGTGAGATAATTTCCAAATGAAGTAAGCTGTAAGCAAAAAGGGAGACTTACGATACAAAGGTGGTTTGTAGCATGGCTGGAAACGGCATGCACGCCGTTGCCAGAAGTCCAACTGAGTCTGAGAACGCGGTATTATCTCTGGTGATGAAGTCTGAAAATTATCTTGGGAAAGTTGGAAGGTGGGCCGTTAGACAAGCAGGCACCTATTTTAAATTATTATTTAGACTCTGTAAATACCTGCATGATCCAATCATGGACTAGGACTTGACTGTAGTGTTGAGATAATTTCCAAATGAAGTAAGCTGTAAGCAAAAAGGGAGACTTACGATACAAAGGTGGTTTGTAGCATGGCTGGAAACGGCATGCATGACGTTGCCAGAAGTCCAACTGAGTTTGAGAACTCTGTATTATGTCTGGTGATGAAGTCTGAAAATTATTTTGGGAAAGTTGGAAGGTGGGACGTTAGAAAAGCAGGCACCTATTTTAAATTATTATTTAGACTCTGTAAATACCTGCATGATCCAATCATGGACTCGACTGTAGGAGACTCTTTTTGAACCTATAAGGAAAAAAAAGAGTGTTGCTAAATTGCTTCCTTCTGCGTAGTTATTACTGTGTTTTGTTTCTACAGTAACACTTAACAGTGAAGTGCAGTCCTCTTAAGAGAATAATATGGAAGTGATGCTCTTAATTTCCTTCCATGAACACTAATCTTGGAAGGCAAATTCTATGTTGGTAAAATAACCTTGGAAAATTAGTTTCTTCTGACAGATTATTTATAGGTAGTATAGTAATGAAGTCAGTGTAATGCAGAGTGGCTTGTCTGATCAACAATTATTTGTGTCTCAAGCATGGGCAGATCATTCTGGTCTAGAGAAATTTATTTTATAACTCGCTCTTGCTCTAGGAGGCGAAAAATGAGGAAATGCATGCAAAACAGTATCTGCTTTATCATCAAAATGCATGCCTTCAGACCTTCTTAAAATGAGAGCAAAATCATCTGATATTTTCTGAATGGAAAAAGCTTTGTAACTTGCTCTCCATAAACCTCTCCAAAGAGGCATGTTGCCTATTCCGTTACAACAAAATACTGGGAGAGCAACTATTTTCTCATAAGTATGCGTGTTCAGTAATTGGAATTTAATTGTTTTGTATGTGGGTTTGGTTTTTTTTTTCCCTCAACCATATCTCCTGGTGATTTAAAATAGTACATTTAGTATAATTTAGTCTTTTAAGGAAGTATGTAATTAAAATAGGAAGCTATTTCTTTATTGAATGGGTTCCTTACGTCAGAATGGAAATAAAATTTGCTTCTTGTACTAAATTCTGCTTCTACTAATCCATATGAAGAGAAGTATTTCACAAATGGACAGAATAGTTCAGTGCTATTTTGCTGCCCTGCATAGTGGAAGATGATAATGTTGATATTCTGAAAGACAAGTCCTCTTTCACTTCTCCAGCACCACACAAACCAGAAAAGAGCCATTTCTCCTTATTCTTGAGTAACAGACTGGCTTTTTGCAGCATTGGCCCTAAATCTGAACCAAATATGCAAAGAAGACCAAGTGAAGGATGTGCAAAAGGACATTTGATTATGTCACCTTTAGGACTTAGCTAGGCTCCAAGGCAAATGAGGTTTGTGTTGATGTGGTTTGTCAAATGGCACAATTCACAAACTGAGGCAGCAGTACCTGCTGCCTCCCATACCTCCTTCTGTTTATATGGAGATTGAAAGATTACTGCCAGGAATAAGACTTTTTACTCTGTATTTAATGACATCTCCTCCCACATCTCTGAATTGTAAGCATATTACACATTTACACTGCATATGTATGATCTCATATTTTTGTGGCCTGGCCTCCTGTTTAGCTGACAGGCCATTAGTTTTCGTGGCTGATATTGAGGTTCTCAGGCTTGTCAAGGGAATCCCATTAAACTGGGAGAGAGTTTTGTCCACCTAAGGTATTCTTGTGCTCTTCAGAAATGTGGTCTATACCAAGTCCTAGACTAGGATGCTTCATATTCAAATTAGATAACTAAAACCTCAGACCAAACAAGCTCCCGCTTGTCTAGTGCAGAACCTATTTCCTTGGGATTCCATAAAGGATGCTATGATGTGCAGCTGTAAAGTTAACGTTATTGAAATGTAGTAATTAAACAAGACTTTAAAAATCAGACAGCAACTGCCTTTGATATCATCACTTATTCCACAAATACTCGTATTGTGAGTCAGTTTGCTTACAACAGCTAAATGTGGTAGCAACAGTGAACAATGAGTGTAACCTTTTACAGGAAGATACAGAACTAAGCTACAACATGAAGAGACTTTTAAGTCTTTATTTAATTGGATAAATTAATTTGAATGAAGATCAAACACAGTAAAGTTTAACTTAATTAGTATCAAAATTTTAGTATGATTTCCTGTTGAAACATTATGCAACCACTCTATTTATGCTTCAGCCTCTTGTCTTTGAACTCACTGCTTTATTTCCATTACATGTGACAGACCAGAAGTTCCAAGATTCCTGAAAATAGGTAGATGGATAGTGGAGAAAAAAACAAAAAAGCTACCTCAGAAGACACCAGAGGATTCTCAGCCCTTATAAAGAGTTTTACTGCAGGAGAAAGTTCAGTCAGAGCTCATATCTCTTTTTTGACATTACAATGAATAAGCTGTGACACTACAGGAGATTTCATCCTTATGCTTACAGTTGTACTTACGAATTAGATAGAACCATCATCATTGCCTGAGAGGAGGTTGCAGGACTTTACCATATTAATCAGGGGCATCATACTTATGAAGAGGCCATATTAATAACACTCTTCTGGTCCATCTGCATTCTGGATCTTCATAGCTTTCAGAGTTTTCATGGTATTTTTTGATTCAAGATATCTTAAATGGGACTATGAGAGTTGCTTTGCTAAGTTTAAGACTTCCATCATGTGTTGGTTTCCAATTGGATAAGCACACAACCTTCGTTCAGCAGTGTCTTCACAGTGCATGTTCAGGACATAGCGTCTGGTGTGTTATTCACCTTGTGTGTATTAGTGGCAGGATGCTGGGATCTACTCTTGCAGTTGTTGATTTTGGGGTTTTTATTTGAAAGGAATGTTGTAATGTTCACGAATGTAATGTAATATTCTTGTCTTTTGAAATATTATTAAGTTGTCTATGCAGTATCTGTGCTATGAAGTTATCTACAGTAACTTGACAAACAGAAACAGCTCTTTAGAATTGTTGAAATACTGGTATTTCTTCTCTACTTGTGGCCCAGCTTTCCTCAGAGGAAAAATCAGTCCAGGCAGTTAGTAGTGTCACAGAGAGCAAAAGTTACAGTAACTTGACAAACAGAAACAGCTCTTCAGAATTGTTGAAATACTGGTATTTCTTCTTTATTGTGGCCCAGCTTTCCTCAGAGGAAAAAACAGACCAGGCAGTTACTCAGTAGTGTCACAGAGAGCAAAAGCCATGAAAGAATACCACTACTCAACCTCCAGAAACTGTTCAAAGTACTTCAAAAAAAAAAGTGACACGGGAAAAAGAGCTTCTGTGGATCTCTTGTGATTATTTATATTTGGTTATCTGTGAGATCAGTGAGAGAGGGGGAAAAAAAAAAAGTAAGTTCTAGAGTGCTAGTATTTCTTCTCACCTCTGGACAGTAAAAGTGTCAGCAAGAGAGGTTTTCTTTCCATTCTCCCCAAAATGGTGGTTCACACTGATAGCAGAATGATAAAGAAAGATCCAGATGTGGTTTAAAGTTTAAAACATGTTCTGATAACCTTTGTATATCCAAGGCAGATTTTTCTGATTTCCTGTTGATGGCAGTAAAAAAGCATATGTATATTTTCTTAAAATTGCTTGTGGATTTTTTATTTACTTTTGAGTTAAACCTTTAAAAAAGTGTTTTTCTCCTGTATCTAAAGACAGGCTTCTTCTAAGTGGATATCCTGACCGTTACTCATCTATTTTATTGAAGTATATTACCCTTACAGTTACGCATTTGGTTTGTACTTATTTATCATCACACACTGGTTCTTATATCTCTTTCCAGAGAGCCAAATGCATTATTAATAGTTGGGTTGCTTCAGGACGTAAGGAAGCACATGAGCTTGCTAGTAGAGTTCCTGCCAAAGGAAGGATTGAAGCTATGGGATTAAAAGCATCCTTAAGAGGAGGAGAAGGATGATGATTCTGTAACTGGGCTACTTATTGTAGTCTAACATGTTGATGACTAAAACAAATACACCCAAACAAATTGGAAAAAAAAAAAAGACTGTACCTTATGCCCACCTAGTGAGTTTTACTTATTGTAGTCTAACATGTTGATGACTAAAACAAATACACCCAAACAAATTGGAAAAAAAAAAAAAAAAGACTGTACCTTTTGCCCACCTAGTGAGTTGGGAAATCATTAGAGACCTTTTCCCTGTATTACTCTAGGCCATAGCAGGGTGTAGCAGCTTTGGGGTAATTTCTGGAGAAATGTGTCATGATTTAGAGCTAGGGGTGTAGCATGAACTTTTACAGATATGTTATGAGGATTTTCTACGCACTTATAAAGAGGGAGCATTATGGGTAGCTTTTGGTCAGCTTAGACTGTACTCAGGTCTTGCTTGCAGATGTTGTGAATAAATTGCTTCCACCTAATGGGGAAACGCTGGAGTGGGAATTGGTGAAAGCAAGCATTGCAAATTCAAGGCTTTAAGAGCAACTGTCAAGCAGATGTGAAGTCTGAAAATAACAGATCCTACAAAAGGTGAAAGCTGCTGAAGTCAAATAGAACAGAGAATCTTGTGGTTTTGTCTTAGCATTTATGTTCTGTCAGCCATATTGTTGCAGAATTCAGTGAAGTATACTTTGGGTGAGAAAGCTTTCTTTTATTTTTTGGTAACGATGATTTCAAATGCAACTAGAAAGTCTCCAGTTAACCTGTAGTGGTGCTGAATGAGGTATAGCAAGGTATATTACAAGCAGATGTAAACACTGCTTTAATTTACTTCTTGGTTACGAGAGCGATGAGACTGAAATAAAGGCTGCAACGGGGGAAATGAGAACTTGCCTTAAGATTCCAGGATGTATCCGTCTGTTGTGACTCGTTAGCTGAAATCCACTGCAGCTGCTTATTATCCCCAAAGAGGAATAACCTAGTGGCTGTTGAACAGTGTATACAACTTGGGCTTGAGTTCAGTCAAATGCTCACAGGAGTCATCACACTGTGGAGCAGTCTGCATCCACAGTTGGCACTGGTTGTCAGTTTTGTTGCCAGCTTTATAAAGAGGGACTGAAGATGAACGAAGTATTTTTTCTCCTCTTCTTCTATGGTTAATTTTTTCAATTCAATGACTAGTTTTAGCAAAGTTACAGAGAGATGTGCAATGTATACTACTGAAGTGCTTGGTTTTCCAGAACTGGCTGGAAAGTGGTCCATTTCATTTGGTCTTTTGCCTCATTCCCTGGACACTAGTACCACGTGCAAGTTTACAGCAGGTACTTCGTCTACAAGACCTGTAATTGTAGTAAGATAAGTCAAGATTTTGTGCGGGTTTAGAAGATGTAGTTCTTCCTGATTATATCAGCATATATAAATGTTTATAGACTTGCTTCTTGTGGTAATCAGTGTAGTAACAAAATATTTCTAAACCACTTAACAGCTTTACAGCTGTCACGTGCTTGTGAGGTGAAAAATAATATTTACAGGTGGCAAAACAGGGAAAGTCAGAGGAGATGGTTCATGATTCCTCACTACTTCAGGGTAGTGAGGAAACTGTAGCTCCTTTTCTCCTTTTTTTACAAATCTTAGTTTTTCTCTTACGGTTCCTTACAGCTGGGTTGGTATTGTTCATCTCTTTGAAAAATACCAGTTTTTAATAATAGTGTACACATGAAAGAAGTTTTAAATTTAAAAGTAAGATCTGTAACAAAGCATAGTTAACATTACCACAGCTTTTGTAGAGAATGTGAGCACGTTGCCCAAGGTAAGTATCCAGTCTTGCAAATTACTCTTAATTAACTTGATAAAGAGTATCTTGTTTTATACAAGATCTACTGTTGGGCTTGATGTAATGAGGAGTTCATGGCCTGTATAAAGTAGCATGTGCTTTTATTAGTTAAAAAAAAATTAAAAATATATTAATATATTCCGTCTGGTAACAGGGCATAGAAAAAGAAATAACCTTTAGAGGTTGTGTTGATTGCAAGTCTGACCTGTGAAGTTAGAGGATTGAATTTAAACAGGGCATATGTACTATGCTTTGAATTCAGGGATCGATTTCAAAACAAAATTGTAAGAATGTCTAGAAGGTGGTATACTCAAGAGGGGACAGAGCTCCATAACATTAGTTTTTAGTAGAATAAAATCCTAGTATGGCAAAAAATACAGCAACTGTGTGAATGATGGTATTTAGTGGTGTTTGTTTGTTTTTTTTACCATCACAGTTTCAAAGAACGTTTGAATCTTTAAGAAATGTATCCAGTAAATCTGATCTACAGAAAACCTACCAGAAGTTTCGAAAAGATCTGGAAAATCTTGATTACTTAGCATACAAACGTCAGCAGGTAAGAACATGAAAGCCTGGAGGGAAGACACAGAATACTGGTCATAAACAGGGTAGGTGATAAAACCGATGAGTTTGATAGAGTTATTGTCTATCAGTAGGGTTTTATGCTTTCTGTAATGTCATTATGTAAGCCACTAGGAGGAGTGACAATTCTATTTAATGTGTCAGCTGTTGGACTCCATGGTTTTTGATTTCTCAAGAGAGAGGTAGGTAAAGCAAGTAAGTGAGACTTAGCAGACTATTAAACTTTGCATTAACACATAATGTTTTTTTAATTAAAAAGCATAAAAGCATTGTTTGGATTTTTTGACTTGAAAAACTGAGCTAAATCCACATAAGTTAATGGAATCAAGTATTGACTATATACAAACCACTCATTTTTTCTCCTTTAGAAGTGAATTTACAAGGCTAGATTGCATAAAACATTGAAATGTGTGCAGTCTTTGACTCGTACTTGCAAGATCAAGGTTAAATCAAATTGTTAACATGTATTTAATGTTGGACATACTTATGCATGACTTCTGCGAAAGTGTCAGCTTTCATAATAGGTCTTCACTTCTGTTTTGTATTGTTGGTAAAATAACACTTTGTCACTTTCCAAGCATACTGATGAAATCCCCTAACATTGCTATGTGTAGGTTACTTTGGTTTATATTTTTCTGAATTCTGTCGCTTGGTGTCAGTGTTGTCAAACACTTCATTTGCTTGGGGACAGATCACTTACAGTTCTTTGCATCAGGTAATTGATTAGATAGTTAAAAATTAGGAAAGGGCTCAGGGACAGATGGTATCTGAACACATGAATATTTGATTCTTGAGAC
The DNA here is from genome assembly GCF_001431845.1 of Calidris pugnax. Classification (NCBI taxonomy): domain Eukaryota; kingdom Metazoa; phylum Chordata; class Aves; order Charadriiformes; family Scolopacidae; genus Calidris; species Calidris pugnax. Next base: position 7,689,646 of record NW_015090828.1, on the reverse strand, counting down.
AGGGAGGTCAGGGAGCAATTGGCTTGGGTGAGTTTCAGTGTGGTGGGAGCTGTTATTCTGGTAGCACCATAGAATACTTCTTTCTGCTCTCTGACACGGGGCTCCCAGCAACCAAAAGACAATGTTTTAACTGGCAACTGATGTGGGTTTATGTTATCTGATCTTATAATTATGTCAAACATAATAAATGTCACATCTGCAAGGGCTCGGAGAGTGTTTCTGAGCCAGGGAAGTGTAAATTCAGGCTATCATCACACTTGTATTGGGAGTAGCTTTCTCTAGCCTGAATTCTCACTCGTGGCTTTGCAAAATTCCTTTTTATTTCAAGTGGTATATGTCTGGTTCTTGAGCAGACTCTGAGAATGCTTCAATAACATACTTCATTTCACCTTGGCCAGGGCATCTTTTCTGCTGTTTTCTGATCCTGACTGCCCTTGCCATCGCAATACTTTGCACTATCAAACCATTTGGAGAATCTCAACATCCTTGTTTAGTATCAGGCATGTGTGTATCTCCCCATGCTGTTTCTGCTGCGTATTTAACTGTGTGGGCAGAAGCTTTTACATTTGGAGGTACTAACGGTGTTATTCGGTGTAAAATTACTTACTGCTTTTAATCACAGAATGTAAGAGGCTGTTCTGTCTTCTGTCCTTTGATTGAATCTTTCTAACATGTTATAAAATGCTATTCAGAAAATAAACTAGGCAAAGGCTGAAATTATTAAAAAAAGCCCAAAGCAAAAACAAATGAGGGAGGCTAGAGATGTTCTCTGTGTCTTAGGTAATTTGCACTGTATATTTGATCAGTAGTTTTATGGTTTTCTTGAGTAGTATTTTACCTGGTTTTGATACTGAGATTTTCATCTCAATAGAACTTGATTAGAGAATCTGCGGTGAGCGATTTGAAAAGCTGCCACATCTATTTATTGCAGGAGATGCTTTGAATTGTGTCCTGCTTTGAAATGAAAGTGATCTCTCTGTGAAAAGATTAAGATTTGGTTTGATTATTGTGCAAAAATCACAGACCTGGATTGGGACTGAAGTTGTTCTGTGTATCTTTGTGTCTTTGTATCTGAGTTTGTGGAGCGTGCACATTTAATTGATAATGACTTATATGCTCTTTTATTAGATTAAGGGTATATTCATAGCCACACTGGCAAAACGTTGAGTCACTGCCATCTGTTTGGAGACAAACAATTGCATACAATATGAATATGAATCCATTCATGGTAGAGTGTTTTATGTAGTCAAAGTAATGAATATTGCTTTTGAATGAAATACAGTTATCTGCTTCTGTCCTTATTTTTCAGACATGAGACATAAAGTGCAATATAGCAATATAATTCTTCAGTGGTGAAGTTTACAGGCCAGATGGGAAATCAAAACTGCTTTTTAAAGGATGTTTAAAATGACCCACATTGACTCTGATTTATAAATATAGACCAAACTTCTATGAGTGGTAGAAATATACAAGGCAAGTATGTTTGGGATGATGGTTTACATTAATCCATTTTTAAGAGGCAATTTTCAGAACGGGTAGAAGGTCTTGAGTTTTCAGATACCCAGCAGATTGCCAACAGAAATGTCTCTTTAAAATGGGCAGTGAGGTCAGTAATTCAGTTCTGGCTTTCTTTATACAACCCCCCCCAAGTTGTTAGCATATGTTGGTCAAACTTCTCAGAGTTTTCAGATTCTAATTTTGCAAATAGGCTGAGTGTTTGTATGAACTGGCATGGAACTGGTGAGGGTGGCTAAATTCTTTAGTGATTAGAGAGGAGGAAGATGAGAAGTTCTTGGAATTGGAGACTTTAATGTTGTAAAGCTGAACTGTATGGATGACATCTAGTATTGTGGTCAAGAAGCCTAATCAATGCTCTTCACCATTCTTCTGTGTCCCAAACACAATCTGAAGAATTGAATTCCATCCATATGCCAGGTCTGGTTACTGTCACTGTACAGTTGCTGTCTGTGGTGAACTCCCACCCTATTCAAGTTTGATCCATGTCAGAACTTTCCTTCTTACTGTTGGTTGGTGGAACACACATCTCCATCTCTACACGCTTGCCATACTTTTCCAAGAGGGGTGGCTTATTAGCCAAGTGAGTTGAAAGTATGTTTAACTCAGGCCAGATGAAGATAAAATACAAACAAAACATCTATACTCAACATTGGAATGTAGGCCGACCCCTTGCAAATGTTGATAAATGAAGCAGATGAAGAAATGCACAGGATTACTCGGACTCAGGTTGTGGTTACTTGGTTGGCTAAGCTAAGTGCCCACTACTGCAGACCCACCCACAGCCCTGGCATGGACTTCATGTTCCCTTGTCTTTCTTTCATTCCATTCTGGCATTTGTGAAACCCTGCATCGAGATGCTTCATTGTGCTCAACTGACTTAAAATTACTTGCTTTTCGGTGATCTTACTTTGTTAATCAGTTGCTCTCTTGGTACTCTCTCTCTCTCCCCCATCCAGATGGAAGTCCCTTCATCCATCTACCTTGTAGTGACCTAATTTTTCTGCATGCTTCTAGGCTTGGCTTGCATTGTCTAGAGAAACTAGTTTGAGAATATCAGTTTATAGCCAGTCTGCCATTTTGAAGCCTTCCAGGAGATACCAGTCTCCAAGAAATGTAGTTTTTCTTTCTGTCGTGGGAGATAGTTTGGCAATTCCATTGTATTAAAACAAGCTTTTTACTCCTTGATACTGTCATTTCTGAAATTTAATTAAAAAAGAATAGTTCCTTGCCACAACAAGTAGTAAAACTATTCTCTTGTTCTGTGACTTACTGGAATGTTTCCAGTAAGAGGTAAGTAAGCTTGACACTGAGCGTTGTTTTGTATCAATCTAAATACTAACACAACTGCAATATGAGTATTTACAGGGAAAATGAGATAGGACAAAATGGTAAAGCCCTTTGGGATAAGAGGGGCCTCAGTGATAGATCCCAACGCTCTTCTTGGAATACTGTAGTAGGTGCATGCTTCCTTTTGTCTCATATGGGACCTTCTTCCTATTGAAGAGCAGCTGTGCATATATTGTTCAGCTGCAACAGTGCTGGTGTAAGGCCGTTCTTTACAATGTTCTTACTGTAAGGTCATTTTGGGCAATAGCTACAGCAAAAATGGAATTATAATCAAATTCAGTGGTATTTAGCACCTGTCAAACTGAAAAATTATCGCAGCTGCTGCTGCTGTTCTTAGTGTTACCAGTGCTTTCAGCACGCCTGCAGCAGTGCTGGCTGGAATTCAAAGACGCTTAGTTTTTGCCTAGAAGTCTCCAGCAATGTGGTGATCTAACAGTTGACAACGAAACTTACTTCATATGTGAACATACACAAAAGCAGTATACTATCGTAAAGGTATGCTAATTGAAGGTTTACTTATTTGATTTTGATTGTGTGCCGTTAAGGTAATTGTGTGTTAAAGGACTGAATCTATGTGAAACCATTTTGGTTATTCCATTTTAAAATCTTTTCAGGATTGCTTCCTGGTGATGCATTTAGAAATGTTTTAGGAAGTTATGTTAGAAACTGAAGGAGTTAAGAGTTGTATCAAAGGGGGAGACAATAATTTGCTTATGGGAAATAATGTTTCTAGGAGATAAACCAGTTAAGGATTCTGTTCTTCAGAGCAGTCCATTATTATCAGTACTGCAGTTGTCTTCATGATCATACAGGTCAAATTGACATTTTAAAATTGTTGATTTTGGAATGAAGACTTGTTTATACAGTCTGGTATATAAAATGGTATTTCTCTTCGTTGAAATGGAATAAGTGCACTTTTATTCTCTACCTTTGATTGTTCACTTTGCTTTTTAAGATGGCATTGTGTTGAGCACAAGATTTGTTCACCAAAGTGCTCTACTCCGGAAACTGGAGCCAACTTTTCAAAAGAGATTATCGCCTATCAACTGTCAGGTTTATTGTGTGACACTTTTAAAAGATGCTGAAAATTGGAAGGGAGTTCAGGTAGAGGTGAATTATTTGTTGTCAAGAAAACAGACGTTATGATGGAAAACTTAAGGAGCCCAGTCATTGTAGTTTATCTGCAACAGGTTATGGCTTGGAAATATTGCAAATAAAGGCACTTACCTAAATTTTTATTCTAGTACACAGAATTATGACAAGATCCAATGGGTAGAAGTCAGAAAAGTTCAAACCAGGAGCAAATGAATGTTTTTGACAATAACTGAAATGGCTTAGTTAAGCAATGTTTCATGCACTGCACCTTTTGTAGTCTTTGTATCCGTAATCCATGCCTTTTTAAAAGATGTGCAGTAACTGAGATGCAAATCAAAGGGCAGAAATTATCATGGGAAGTTTTAAGGCTTGTGCTATTAAATGAATTTGAATGAGAATTCATAACATTTTTTTTTTTAGACTTAAAAATGACTACATTTGCTTGTGTATTTGAGGGTAAAGGTAAAATTTTGTCTTTTGAATTGCCATCCTGGATTAATAAATGGGTGAGTTTGTTTACTTTTGTATTTACTACTCTGCTGCTGTCTATTCCTCTGCAGGGTTGGATGTGTTAAGTTCTTGTTTATGGATTTTCAAACAAGCCTAGCAATTCACTTTAGAGTAATTTTAAGGATACGTAGGCATTTGATTCACATAGGCTTTTCTGAAAATGCTTTCTTTCCTCCTTTAATATTTAGTCACACAGTATAAACTATAAAAGGAGATTATAGATTGTATATCTATACAGCTTCTAGCTTATTATCTACCTTTGACATAAGAACAAGTATCTCTCTATGGCACTCTCGTGAGAGCCCACCCATAGTACCATAGTACTGTGTCCAGCTTTGGAGTCCTCAGCACAGGAAGGACATGGACCTGTTGAAATGGGTCATGAAAGATGATCAGAGGGCTGGAGCACCTCTCCTATGAAGACAGGCTGATAAAGAATTTTGAGTTTGTGCCATGGGCGACTTGCAAGCACCACTGATTTTGTACCTGAACATTTGATATGGTGCCAGGTATGTGTCCTATATGAATTTGGACGTTTGGGTATTTTATTTCAGTGGTATCTGCTGGCTCAGAGTAGAACCTGATTCTTTCAGTAGACTAGAAAGTGATTTCTACCCTTCACCCCCCAGATGAAATATACTGGGTCTTCAGATGATATGTTTATTCTAATATGGGACAAACCCAGAATTTGTGGAATGTAAATGAGATCAGAGTCTAAAGAGAATATTAATTCCTGATGCAACTATAACTGATAATATGGCATTTACAGTATTAGGTACGTTGCTGCTGTTAGGCAGCAGTGCCCTGTCAAGGAGCTAACCTGTGTTTTTATACAGCAGGTGTGAGGTGAGCCTTGAAAAGAATAAATAACTTCGGGTTAATAGTTTTTTATTTTTCAGGAAAGTTTATTTAAAAATTGCAAGTATTTGTCAAGTGTATTTTAAGCAGTTGACATCACAGATAAAGCAGAGTTACATAGTGTAACTGTGTTTCATGTTGATGATAGATGAAGCTGTGCAGTGTGTGAGCTCCGCGGGCCACTTCTTAAAAAATAGTGATTCATTACCCTGATCTGATTTAATCAGCTGCTATTTACGCATGGCATCCTAATGAATTCCTGTCCCACAATCCCTCAGTGGAATGGTTAGCGAGACACCCGTCTCTCCTTGCTGTTTGCATTTACTTGCATATGTTGATCAAAAGCATTGGCTATTCCCCAGCCAGGACCTTGTAGAGTGCTGATTTAAGAGAGCTCAAATCTAGCTCCAATTGTAACCGAGGAAGTAAGAAGTAAGGTGGAAGGAAGGAAGTATTGTGAAAAAGGGAGAGGCAGATTTTCAGTGCTGAAGCAGCCAGGGTTCCGGGTGATAGGTTAAAGTGGACACCTTTAATTTCACTCTGCTGCTCCTGCTCTCCAGCAACACTTCACTGGGCAGTTCAGTACAAATATGAAAAATGTCATTTGCAGATAGCATGCTCTCTTTGGAAGTAATAGTAGCTTTCAGTTGTTCTTCAGGTATGATCCATAGCTGTGTATGTTTTAATTGTTTAGCCCTAATCAAAGATGTGGGAAAGCAGAAGGTCATTTCTTTCAGATACAATCTGCTCTACAAGCAGGGGTGCCCTTGCTGAACCTTTTTACTACAGCTTAACGTGTACCCACCAATGGGCCAGGGTGTGGCTGTTGTAGCTGCTTGCAACATCAGTAAGCATATTGTGGGTTAGACAACCTGATGATTAAAGTAGGACCTTGTGTAGGAGAGTAGATGGAAAAATGGTCAGATGAGAGACTACTGGAGAACCACTCCCATACGAGCCAGTATTTGGACTTATTTCTCTTTGGTTTATATCAGGAAAGTACAGTACAAATTTAGGATGATTCCGAGATTCAGAGTGGAAAGATTCAGTGCTCAAAAGAGAAGCAAAGTGATTTAGAATTAATTTGATTAAGTCCGTGAGCCTTATTCCTTCAGCCTTTCCTTGCTAACTTGTAGTGGTATTGGATTTTCTTGAGCAGAGTCTGTAAGATCAGACTCTCTATCCTAAAGATTAGGATTTTTAAAGAGGAAGGTGTTCTCTGGGCTGCTGAAGGTACAGTGACAATTACTATACTTTGGTGCTACTTCTCTATCCTAAAGATTAGGATTTTTAAAGAAAAAGGTGTTCTCTGAGCTGCTGAAGGTACAGTGACAATAACTATACTTTGGTGCATACGTTGGTAATCTGGGATTAGAGAGTGGTTTGATAAAGTGACTACTTGCCATTATTTCAGGGATAACTTTTCTGGCCTAAATAATTTGGGTTCTGCACGCTTGCAAGGAAGACAGAAATAAAGAGTATCTGATATGGAGGAATAATTGTGGGTGGGACAGACACAGTGCTCTGAAGTAGATTACACGATTTAGCCAAGAGTAAAGGTGAAATAATGGATCTGTGTGTTAAAATGCACAAAGGAATAATTCTGTACTACAGAGCCTAGACTGTCTGAAATGGCTGTCACTAGCTGTGACACTGCTGGTACAGATAACTGCTGGAATTGGTTGGATTTCTTTTATCATTAAAAAGTTATGTTTTGGTCTATTTTTTTTTTTTTTAAGAGCATGAGAAGGACAGACTGACTGACTTCTATCCAAAAATAGTATTTGCTCCAAATACAGATAAGACTTCCTGTTCTATTTGATTTGTGAGGCTTAAACCAACACGGTCTAGTGAGTTTGATATTTGTAATTCTGGGTAATGTGTCTCTTCTCTTGACAAAGGTTTTTCAAAGCGCTTCGCTTTCTGGTCCACTGCAAAATGGGAAAAATTATGAAATCTCTGGGATGATTTTAGAATTACAAGTGGTCACTAGTGATCACTTCTGATGAGCAAATACAGGAGAAATCCATGTGTTGCTGTATTAACATTGTGTCTAGTGATTCAAAATAGGATTTCTTTTATCATTAAAAAGTTATGTTTTGGTCTATTTTTTTTTTTTTTAAGAGCATGAGAAGGACAGACTGACTGACTTCTATCCAAAAATAGTATTTGCTCCAAATACAGATAAGACTTCCTGTTCTATTTGATTTGTGAGGCTTAAACCAACACGGTCTAGTGAGTTTGATATTTGTAATTCTGGGTAATGTGTCTCTTCTCTTGACAAAGGTTTTTCAAAGCGCTTCGCTTTCTGGTCCACTGCAAAATGGGAAAAATTATGAAATCTCTGGGATGATTTTAGAATTACAAGTGGTCACTAGTGATCACTTCTGATGAGCAAATACAGGAGAAATCCATGTGTTGCTGTATTAACATTGTGTCTAGTGATTCAAAATATGTTAATTTAAACAGATGATTTTTTTTTTTAAAATGGATTGAAACCAACTAAAGACAAGGTTCATGATACACTGGCCTATTAGTTGTAAAATCCTAACAGCACTGAAGTAATCACTTCATATAGAATAGATATCACTTCAGATTGTGATAGAATTTAGCCAGCCACCAAGAGAAATTCTATTCTTTGACCTTAAAGTTGTAAAAGGAGTACTTTCATACTTCCAAATGCTAATATCAAACAGGTACCTCTTCCTGTGGACTTTGGAAATAAACATATTTTAAATGTTTCAGCTTACTCTAATATTTTATAAGACCACAAAGAGTTGCTGACCAATCCACTATGTTTTTCTGAAAGTTTTCTGGGTTTGCTTTCTTCTGATAATAGTCATGGCAGCCCAAGTTCATCTGGAATTTCCTGGGCAGTCAGTGTGGGTCTGCATTCTGGGGTGTTGTATGGGACAAGAGGAAATGGCCTCAAGTTGCACCAGGAGAGGTTCAGGCTGGATATTAGAAAAAATTTCTTCAATAAAAGGGTTATCAGGCATTGGAATGGGCTGCCCAGGGAAATGGTTGAGGCACCATCCCTGGAGATACTCAAAAGATGAGTTGGTATGGTGCCTGGGAATATGGTTTAGTGAGGGGTTTTTTTGTTTGAGGTTTTTTTTTGTGTTGTGGGTTTTTTTTTTTTATTGTCGTTGGACTAGATGATCTTAAAGGTCCCTTCCAACCTAGCTGATTCTGTGATTCTCAGGTGGTTTCTATAGCTGAAGAAACACCACTTTTTCTAGAGCAAAAGGATGCAGTGCAGTGTAGTGGCTGCAGGCTCCTGCTTAGTTCAAAACACAGGGGTAATTGAAGCACCATTTCCTTATAGGTACAAAACTGTGCTGATCCTGTTGCAGTGGGAGGCAGCTTGCTTCTCTGGGCTCATGGTGCATCAGATGATTGCCACTGGTTTGCCTCTGGGCTGATTTGCAGGACTCCTCTGAGCCATTTATGCCCAGGATACATACAAAATGAGACACAGAAACTGCATTTCTGTGTGGCTTGACTTGTCTGCTTCCTGATCCACAGCTGAACTGTAATCAATGCAAATTTTGTCACCTGTACATGATCAGCTTCTTATTCGTGAATTTGCTCCGTAACAGAGCGAATCATACATTTTAAGAAAAAACCCTGGATGAGTTTAAGGTGCCCAATAAGATAATCCCCATGTTAGCCAAGTGGCTTTGAGGTATACAAATTTTTTGAGAGTAATTGGAGATAGCAAGAGAGGAGTAGTTTGAGTAACCACTGGGTTTGAGAAACTGGGCATACTTCAAGTTTACATGACATATTTTCTGATTAATGGAAGCTCCTCTGAATAGAGGATTACTTTTTAGTAAACTTCTGTATTGAGGAAATAAACAAGGATGATAAATGATCCACTTTGAAGGGGACTTGTTTTATACTGTCTTGCCTGCTTCCAATTAATACTTTGTTTTGTCCAATGCCTCTCTTACAATCGTTTCAGTAGATCTATATAACCCAGGTGGTCTGTGGAGACTGTTTTGAGAATTACCATCTTAGGATGTCTGCCTTCCATTTTATTTTGTTGACTTTAATACTTAGTTTCTATATTCTGAGCTGACTTTATTTATACTGGTTGAAGTCTGAAGTAGTTTCAGGAAGCTTATAGTGTTATAAACTTAGGCCAATATAGCTAAGGTCAGAATCTATTCTAATTGGACAACAGCAATTTCAGTAAATTAAATGTTTTAAAACTAAATTGCTTGCCTCTTACTTCGAGGCCTGGCTTTGCTCACTACCAGCACACAATTCATGTGAATTGTACTCAGAATGAACATTAAGAAGACACAGCACTATTACTGTATAACTCACTTTGAGATAATGGAAAAACTTTAAAAATTGTCTTTCTTTGGTGGCATGAGTAGACTTATTCCACGGATATTTTCTATGCAGGGTACCGAGGTGGTGTGTGAGTGTGTGTTTTGTTTGGGGTGGTTGGTTTTTTGGGGGGTTTTTTTGAGTATCTGTAGTTGTCATTTATTTCCTTCTTGAATAGTTTTGTGTTCAGGAGAGACACAAAGCATTCTACCTTTTAGAAGAGTCCAAAGAACAGTAGAATAACAAACCCAAGAGAGGTGGGAAGAGAGAGTAAAGGAAGAATTGAAAGTACAAGCAAAGAGAAGACAAAGTACAGCCTCAAGCTTGATTACTGTCCTTGTTCGTGATAGTTTTTCCTTCTGGTTATTCTAGCAAAGACATTTGACCTGATCTTTAACAGGATCAGATCGTACTTGTTTCATATAGATGTGAAACTATGTGAAAATTAATGTGATTCCTTGTTGGAGACATTTTGATAGGTATCCTTTCCTGTTTTGCAAAACTCCTGTTCGGATGGAGAACACTAGGGAGGGGAAAGAAGCAGCAGTAATATGGAGAGGGAGGATGGATGACAGAAGATCAGAGGAATTCTCTCTTCTTTCTTTTAAGTGCTATTATGGGCCAACCCAAAGTGTGTCTGTGGATATGGAAGTTTGTGTGTATTTTCTTTAGTTGTCAATAAGAGCCATTCGCATTAGAAAAGTCTAGAACATTAGAAAAGTCTAAAGATTAAGTATAAATGTCACCAGAGAACCTGTGAGCTTTCAAGCCAGTGAAATTCAAGCTGAGTGCTCAGTGAGGGAGGCATTCTCTTGGAAACTGAGGCTGTGCCTGTTGCCCTTGTGCCTCAAAACCATGGAAGGCCCCCAAGTGTGGGCTATGCAGATCCTAAGACCTGCTTCTGCTGTACCTAGGCAGGTTGGGAGTATTTTCTTCTCCTTCCTGTTTTCTTAAATGCCCCTTTCCACTTCTGTAAAAGAGTGAATTATATAGTGTTCAGTATCTTTTGGTATTTTTCCCTTTTTGCTAAACTGTGGAATTCTACCTGGAGAGCAAAATATATTCTGTTGGCTGTTTATATTGGAGCAATAGAACTGGTAGTAGTGAGCTGAGTGCTGTATAACTTGTCTCAGAACCAGGCGAGGAAGGTCAAACCCTTCTATGTTCAAAAAGCCATTAGTCAGGTTAAGTATAAATTAGATTTCCTGTGGTTCAAACTGCATCTCAGGAAGTTTTCATTATGTATCTTAGAATGGAGACAGAGCAGCTGTGGAGTATTTGAAGGAGTCATAGAATGATTTAGGTTGGAAAAGACCCTTAAGATCATTGAGCCCAGCTGTTAAGGTGACCCTACCAAATCCACTACTAAAGCATGTCCCTAAGCGCCACATCAAGGAGTGTGTCTTGGGGACTGTGTTCATCTTTTATGGCTCTGATTTTACTTCATAAAAAATATTTTATCAATGGAGATTTTACATGATACATATGAGAACCAACATGTAGTTTGCTTTAAGCAGTCAGCGCACTTTGGAAGGAAAATCTTATTGTTCATGTCAAGATATAGCTAAACTATACCAGGGCAATCTTAAAAATTAAATTAGGCTGAAAAGAACAGGGTCAATTATTTAATAACAGAAGTTTCTGTGATTGTGGCAGTCTGTTCTGTGTCTGGAAATAAAACCTGTTCTTTCTAGTTCTGCTAAGTCTTATTTTAAAAGAAAAAGAGGAAGTACCAAAAAAAAAAATAATGTTAAGTATAGTTGAAGTATGTGATTAACAGAGAAACTACATGCAAAACTTGCAGGAAAGATGAGTGTTTTGACAGATGTGGTACCTTTATCACAATGCTTGTCTCTATCATTCAAATAGTATTTTTCTTTTCTGCTTTTGTTTGCCTTCTCTATTGTATTTGCTATTTTAATTTTCTAAGAACAATGGTGTTGCCTGTGTTTGTAAGATTCTGAATACTGGAAATGGATCATGAACACATCAGGAACCACTTCCAGCAAATAAAGCGCTAAGCTCTTCTCCATAGACCTAGTCCTACTGTATTTATGCCAGACAATTTTGAACGTGGAGCTCTGCCAGTAGACAAGGTCCCTGCGGTCAGAAGCTTTTCTGCCTTCTCTTTGGAAACCATATCCTCTTTTATGATATGTTTAGATAAGAACCTTGGAGTAAAGATCCTGACATACTGTACGCGTTGTATAATGCCAAAAGCATCCAGTGCTTAAAATAATCTAACTCTTCAAAAACTTCATGCTCCGGATTGTGAATGTTAAGAGGCTGTGGATTGGCCAATTGTCTGGGTTTTCCTGGGCTTGCCCTGGCCTTGGAGAATGGTTTTTCACACAGTGTTAGTTTTTTAAGGGACAAAAGTCTTAGCTGTCTTGATCTTGGGGTACTTCCTTCTGTTGCCCGTTAAAAAAGATAATTATTTTTTCTTGAGGCACCCTTTTTTCCCCACCCCATTCATATCCCCCTCCCAGTTCTCCCTTACATCTTTATGTTCCTAAGTGATTCGTGTATAAGGAAGAAGGAGAATATTAAAACAAAAAATATGTAAAAAAAAAAAACGTGATGACCACTACACATGCAGAACTCTGCTAACAAGGTGCTTAACTTAATTGCAGAGAGCGTAGATGAACAGAAGGATGTGTGACAGCATGGCTTGCTCAGGGTGCATTATACGCTGATTCCAAGCAAAGCACTGGTAGTTTACCTTGTTTTGAATAGATTTTATTTGGTTCTATCCTTAGATGTGCAGTTGTAGCCCCTGGTATCTGAACTATTAGTCAACTATGTTTTCAGAGCCGCGTTTAGGCACAGGTCACTGTAAGAGTCTGGCTGAATGAAAGGTTGCAGTATTCACATCCTCTCTGCCAGTGCTTCGGGTTGCGTCAGGCGTAAGAGCAGAGCTCCTCTTGCATTCCCTGGGAGGCTGGGTTATTTCCCTGTACCAGACTCTGCTTTTATGTTATTCCCCAAGACCCAGTGGAACTCTGCAGCGTGCATTTGTGGCTTTGGCCTTTCACCTTCCTTCTGTCTCTGTTCTCACACAGCTCTCCCAAAAGGACTGACATGATACATTCTTCTGCATCCTGATGCTGGGCTGCTGAGCAGATCTGCGGGGATGTATCTAATGTGGGGAAGTTCAGGGATGCTAAAGGTGTACTATGCACTCTGGTATTTTATGTAGCTGGGTATGAGGGGAAGGGGTGGGGTAGTAGATACGCTCCATAACTTTTTGAAAGTGGGTGGAAGGGGGATCCTTCATGTTTTTTGTGGCACAGAACATGTCTACCTACCCCTGGCCTCCTTGGCCTTGTACTGTTCTTAGGCCTTGGAGAACACATCCAATACAGCCCTGTGAAATCTGAAAGGGGTAAGTGAGAACTCTGTTTTGAGAGTGGATTGAACGTGCTTTGGGGAAACTTCTGCTCACAGGACCTCAGTAATTGACTGGTTGCTTCCAGTGCCTTCATCCGTCTACAACTGTCTGAAATGCAATGGCTCCCTGCCAGCTTCATTTCCTTAGGACTGACTGTGCTGAAGACGTGATCTTGGCCCTCAAATGAGGAGGACAAAATAGGCTTACCAAAATTATTTATCTGCACTGCTGAGAGCATTTAGGACCAATGTTTTTCACCTGAAATGGGCCTATTAGGGTGTTTTGTTTTGTTTTTTTTTTTTTGGTGTGGAACAGTTCTAGAGAGAAATGCAGAGGTCTGGCAGGAGAAAGCTAAGTGTTCGTAGATGACAGAACACAAAATTTGCTCATATTAAACAACAGTGATTTCACGTTCTAGATAGCAAGTTGATAATCTCCTGTTAAATTCTAATTAGTCATCACAAAAAGATGTAATATTTCTAGTTTTCAACCTTGTTTCTTTTGCATGATTTATATTCCATGTAGCAATGGTGGGAATAAAATCCAAAGAGTTACTTTTTAGCTTTTAGCAGTCAAGGGGGGTGAAGCAATGGAACAGAGTTAATTGAAACTGCCTAGGAGCAGGAGATCAGCAGCAGCAACAAAGTGCTGAAACAACAAACTTCATCAATTGCAAAAGACAACTTAAAAATCTTTAAAATCTGGCAGGCCAGTTCATAGCTTCAAAGTGATTTACTATTACTGGCACACACTATATATACTTAGAATGAAAATGGAGCACAAGGATAACTAGCGTTTTTTGTTAAGTCATTTTCTATGTATGTGAAGTTAGTTATCATGACTTTTCCTTTTATTTTCACCACATAAGAAATAATTTCCACATTCTATCTGTGAATATAATTTTGATGAAATGTGAATTAGAGATCAAGCACATACAGACTGTTGGTGATATCTCCTCCCCGCCCTGGTTTTCTTCTTCTGGTTTTCTTCTTCTGGTTTTCTTCTTCTGGTTTTCTTCTTCTGGTTTTCTTCTTCTGGTTTTCTTCTTCTGGTTTTCTTCTTCTGGTTTTCTTCTTCTGGTTTTCTTCTTCTGGTTTTCTTCTTCTGGTTTTCTTCTTCTGGTTTTCTTCTTCTGGTTTTCTTCTTCTGGTTTTCTTCTTCTGGTTTTCTTCTTCTGGTTTTCTTCTTCTGGTTTTCTTCTTCTGGTTTTCTTCTTCTGGTTTTCTTCTTCTGGTTTTCTTCTTCTGGTTTTCTTCTTCTGGTTTTCTTCTTCTGGTTTTCTTCTTCTGGTTTTCTTCTGTTTCAGTCTGTTGCTGGGCAAGCTGCTTATCCTTGCCAGTAAAGTGTCAAAGCAAATCTGAGTTTTGTTGCTGTTGAACTACCCATAACATACATGTCCAGGTGAGGGAAAAAGCTACCACCCAGCATGAGTATTCCTGCTGCCACTGTGAGAACCAGCTATTACATGTTGCTCTCTCCTCTCAGTAAATCACTGCAGTGAAGGCTGTAAGAAAATGAAATACATCAAGGTTCCATCTTATTTCTTGTATGAATGTGCTTGTGCTAAAATGAATGTTCTCACTGCTGAATGAGAAAAACAATCACAAGCCTAGATGTCTCTGAAGATAAAATAGAAATATATTACATTGTGGAATGTACAACTGAAAAATCTGCCGTCATCTGAGAATTAATACAGGAACATATAAACTCCCTGGTGATCTAATAACCCCTAAAGAAGCCAACACTTTTTCCACTAATGAACTGAAAATACATTTCTCTTATATATATGTATTATTAGTTACAGAGTTGGCCAGGTATTTCATGTTGGAGTAGTCTGGTAGGAGAAAAATGTTCCGTCCTTAAATTAAGACGGGCTTTTTCTTGTGGAATTGCATTTCAAGGGCATCAGACTGGGTAAATTCAAGCTATTAAGACATGGATACTTTATGTCTTAAGCTGTGGCATTCAGCTGAATTCAGTACAGCTAAAGATGTAATATGAGGAGGGGAAAAGTGAGTAGACTATTCAGAACATGCAGAAAGTCAGAAATGTGGACATAACAAAGCATTTACTAAAACTTACGTTAAGTTTTAGTAACTTACAAGTTAGATTTATATCAAATTAAACAAGTTAGATTTATATCAAATGTTAGGCTTTTCTTACTGATACCGACTAGTCTAAAGAAAGTAGTGGGACCTGGCAGCTTCTTAAATTCATAAGAACATTCTGTTTATAGTAGCACTCCTGGAAAAATATTCATGACACATACTGTTGCTTAAACTCAAATCTATCTCATTCCTCCTGATGGCAAAGATCTCGTCCTTTGGAGTTCACGCAGATATGTTGTCTTAAGGCAGGTTCAGAATACTAGATGTACCAAAAATGGTGCTTCTTAAAGTAGGCAGTACATTTATTCAATGCTCTAGATGTAGCTAGATGTTCCTCACTTGTTTGTGAGGAACTGCATTGTGCCTTTATTTTGCATTCAGGTGTCATTCCTGACTGTGTGTTGGTACATTAATGTTAGACTACTGTTTTGTTTTGATGCAGATGAAGTGTATTTTATATCTCTTAGTTATCATCTTCCTCTCTGGAAATGCTCCAGATACTTTGTAAGACTATATATGGACTTCTGTTAATTAACAAGGGAGTAAAAATATATATTAATCCCATAAATTGATGCTGAAGAAAGAGTGTTGTTTCAAGAATGCAAAATAAAAACAGGGAGGTTTTTTGTTTGTTTTTCCACATCATGGAGCATACAGTAATTAACATCCTGAGCAGGGCGACGATCTGCATTACAATTAGACAAAAGAGAGAGGACGGCAGCAGCCTTAAGTTAGAAGACTAGACCAGCTAAAGAGAAAAAAAATACCTAGAAGTATATTGTGGATAACATAATATATTTTGGATGAAGATTTTGCTGTCACTGTGAAATTCCCCCCAGCTAACTCAGTTTAGGCCAGTGCGTTTACAGCGTGATTTACAGACAGAGCTTGTAATATACAAACTTGAAACTACTTCTTCAAATAAATGCTACAATAGAGAACTGAGATCTGAATGTTTTGCAGCATTTAGGATATAGTTGGTTGTTCACAACAATGCTCTCTGGAACTATTTAATGACGCTCACATAGCCTTTGGTTTGTAACCCTACTAAATGGACAGAGGTAAAAAGAGGTGATAGTATACTATTAGTATAGCAAACCAGAGATGTTTGTGCTCTGGAAATGGTTCCAGCTCTCTTTTCAGTTCCAGTTATTTCTTCTATGGTTTAATAATTTCAGCTTCACTCCATAACGAGTATCTGACAGGCGTTTGCACCATCCATTCCACTAGTGCTTGTTTTTCCTGTACTGGCATGTGGTAGTGCTATTCTGCTAGAAGAGTTGGGGGGTGCTTGTCCTGGAATGCTTTGCTAATAAGATGAGTGCATTTGTGGTTTGTTCTTTTTTTTGTGGGACAAAGTGTCATAAGAGAGTGGGGTGTTTCATAAGTAAAAGATTACTCTTTTACTAGAGTCATCTACTTGCTTGTAAGAAAGTGATTGTGTCTTCATTTTTATGAGAACTATGAGAAACTTTAAAGTTGTAGCGGTGCTGTTTGTTGATGCTAAATTTGGTTGTCAGATGTTAAACCATTTGTGATTTTTATTTTTCAATATTTACCTCAAAGTTTGTTGAGAGTGAAGTATGCCTGTGTCCTGGAGCTGAATGACTGAATACTTTCAGAAGTAATTTGCATGTTCACGTGTGATATATTTGATTTCCTTGCTCTGTGATTTGTGCATATGCATGCATTTTTGTATTTGGCAGTCACATGAAATGTGTATATGGGGTTTTTATGAACGTAGAGAAGACTGCAGTTATCCTTTCTGAGGACAACCCAGCTCTGTTAAGTTTTTATGTGTTGCAGAAATTATGTGCAAACCCTGTGAAGCTTAGGGAAGCAGTAAGTTTATTGACTGATGGTCCTTGTTACCCTATCAATTAACCCAGTAGGGTGTCTGCAAGCATCTTAGATTCCAGCAGGAGAGAGCCAGTGCTCAGAGATTAAACTACAGGGATTTTTAAAGAAAAATGAAAAAAATAGAAAAAGAAAAGATTTTTGCAAGACTGGTTTGTCAATATTCCGTTTATTCTTGAAAAGGATTATCTAGGGTTTGGTTTTTTTTTTTCCCTTTAAGCTTTGTGTTCTGTCTAGATGGTAAGTAAAAAAATAGCCTTTTTCGTTTTTTGTGTACCAGGGTAACAAGCATGTACTTTCTCATAGAAGTCAGTAATCTTTTTTTCAATCATCTTTCAAGGGCTGAAGTAGCAGAGTTGATGCTCAAACAGTTGCTGTTCCAGTAAATTTTCCCTGTTTCTGCTATCTAGACTGACTCACATGGAAGCATCTTCTTGTTTGCAAGGAAATCATAAATTTCATTCCAGGAAGATCTTCCCACAGCATAGCTAATCTCTCTGACAAGAAATAAGCTCACACATTAGATGGAATCATAGTGGGATAAGGGCTCTATAAAGCTGTGATACATACAGAGTCGAAGCTTTATTGGAAACATCTTTAGCACAAAAAAGTTGAGTCACGTTTCAGTTGCTTCGTGAAATTCAGATTTTTGAGAACTTGGCTTAGTTTTCCTGCAATAAAAGATTGCAACATGCAGAACAATGAAAAGGCTGATGATACATAGTTTGCTTCATAAAATGCTCTTAATTTCATGGAAGAAGAGTATGGTGGTGTCTGAACTTGACTGGAGAATCTCCAGATCACCGGGGGCAGGCCACTCAAATTTTTAATCTGAATCCTCCTTAATACTTTTAAGATCATTGCATCTTGTACTTTCTACTATGGGTATGAGAATCGCATTATTCCTTTTTGCTTTGCTGCAGTCAGGTGTGCCTTCTCTCAGGCTTCTCTGCTTTAAAACATCGAGCCACAAATCATTTGGTCTTTCCTCCTGGATCATGCTTTTGACACCTTTGTTACGTTATGGGGCTCAAATGGTTCTACCCTTTCATTGAAGGATGCTGTTGATAAGTAGAATGGAAGGATTTCTTCTGGTGTCTGTTTACACGTGTGTGATTTGACTTTTCTCATAAGCATTGTCATCTTTGTGATCCTTGACCAATTTCCTGTGAAGTGTAGCCTAGTTGGTTGTTTCCAATCACGCACTGTGCAGCTGACTGTTCCTGCCTACATATGGTGACTTGTACTCATCCTTACTGAACTGTATCCTCTCGGAGAACATCACACCTACTTATAAACATTACTTTGAGTTCAAATCCTGCCCCTTAGTGCACTAACAGTTCCTTATCCTATCCCTGAAATCCCATTCTGTTTTCGTATCCAAGTTATGTTGAGTTACTTGAGGCACCCAAAATAGACCCTTGCAGCAAATAATTTAATGCATTCTTCTGTAGTGGCAGTGAATCATTGGTAACTGCTCTTAAAAAAATCTCCATTGATTCCAGAGTAATTTCATCTATTTGTTCCCCCATTTCTTTATGAGAACATCACATGAGACTGTCAAAAATCCAGTCATATTATGAGACATTTGCTACTAATCCTATGACTAGAAAAACAGAGGGAGAAGGAAATTAGACTTATTTGGCAAGACTTGCTGTGGACAAACCCATGGTGCCTATTACTCATTCCTGTGTTTATTTCTAGATAACCAAGTAGTGGACATCATTATGTAGAATTTTAGTGTAATTGACTGGTCTAATTCCTTGGTTTCTTTCTTTGAAAAAGGACCAGTGAAATTTGCTCTCTGTCAGTCTTCCGTTGTTGTGCAGATCTCCACGCTCTCTCAGAGGGGAACACTGGAGTGTTTAATAGTTTGGTCATCAGTTGGTGAGCTCTGTTGTCATAGGTTGATGTTCATCCAACCCAGCTGCCTTAATGGAACACATTCCTATTAATTTTGTAGGTTTTTGTCATGCCTTTCCAAGAGTAATGAACGCCAACATTACACTGAAGTGGCTTTCAGAATGTCACAGTTTCTCCATGTTGCTTAAAATCAAATCTAAAAGAGTTTCTCTCTCAGCACTTGCTCCACCTTCCTTATCAAACACTAATGCATTTCAAGATCTTGCTGAACATTTTCTATGCTGCTATATTCCCTTCCCCACTGGGTAGTTGAAAGCCTGTGTTGTAAGTCCTGCACTTTAGATACTTTATACAGAAAAATTTCCCTTATGCTATGTTCTTGGTGTGATTTGCTGTAGAGATCTTCCTCTCCCCTGCTGGTTCAGTCTTGCAGAACTCCTGTTTGCAGCAGCTTGCTTGCAGGTCTTGCTGGGACATGGGGCTGCTGGGTTTTAATGTCCTCATTCACATACCTGACAAGATGCCTATATTATATAAGCCTTGTGAAAAAGCTTATGCAACAGTATGGTCTGTGAAGTGTTACACACTGAGGAACTTTGACAAAGTTTTTAATCAAAAATATTACAAAACATAACACTTTCATATTTGTGCGTGAGAAGCAATATTTATATTTGGACTAGGTCTAAGAGCTGCCTTTGTATCTCTGGAAATAATAAAAATTTTGCTTGAAATCTGAAATAATTAAGGGATGTTATTTTCAAAGGCTTTGCCAAGTTCTTTGTCCCTGTCTTATGGATCAGTACATTTTTATTGGTTGAAATCATCACCTAGTACAACGATGCATGATTCTTAGACGTAATTGAAGGAGAAAATACATTCCCTAATTTTCTCAGAAGTAACATCTCTAATTCTTGCTTCTTCTGTAGAATGTTTAGATAGGATGCTTCATCTGTTGCACACTGTCAAAGGCGAGATACGTGCTGTTTTGATTTGAACTTACTTTCTTTTTTTTAAGTAAATCAGCCTGGAGCAATAGTGTTAGAATAAGATTTTTTCCTTACTAAAATGTGACGAAAAAGAAGGAGTAGAGGGAGATATGTAGGTAGATGTTTTGTAAACATTTTCAAATTTTCTTTCTCCCAGCTTTCTTGTGCGACCTTGAGCAAGCCTCTTAGAACCAGACCTACTGGAGGACATCACTAAATACCTCCATCCAAGAGTTAAAAACCTGTAGGTGTATAAGGTCTTGCCAGTAAAATTCTGTGGGTATTTGAAGTTCCTTTTGTCAGACTATGACACATTTATGTCAGACTAGGAAAATCCTGTCAGTGTAGGAGGATAAGAAGACAGGAGGTTGGCCCCTAATATTGGGCCAGTCTGGCATGGGATCTTCATATTAAGAATTTGCTCTCACTTATCTCACCTGGGTGAACCACTTCAGTGAAGTTCAGTCTGAACACAACTGTCACACCTTTTACAGGGTCAGAGGCAGCATAAAACATACAGTCTGAGCCACTATTTTTGAGTTTGTGGGTGTTTTTATTTTTTTTTTTTAATATGAGAAAATTGTTCAGATGCAGAAATAATGTGAGTTAGAAGTGGAATAACAGTTTGGAATGAAGAGCCCTGCTTAGGAAAGACTGTCTAATGAATGATGTTATGCTGTGATGAAAATGACAGTAATAGTAGTTAGTAAGAGAGTATCTGAAGGGAGTGTTATATTGTATTGATCCCAACCTGACAGACATATACTAGTTTCTCACAGAAAAATAAATTCTCTTATAAAATGTTTCTCTACCTTGGTACTTCATAAAAGTCAGGTTGGATGAAATTCAAAGCTTTGCAAAATGACTGAGCTGTGAATGGAAAATGGTTTGAGAACATAATGCTTGGGAATGATGGACAAATCCTGCAGGAGCACTGTTCCTGAACTGCTTGCTCCAGGAACCCTTAGCATGCAACAGCAAAAGCAGAGTCTGCCAGGAGCAGTTGTGTCTTCTTGCTGTCTTTTTCTAAGGCTGAGCTTGTGTTGCAGTTACCATACCCATAGTACTTGCCCATAGTACTGCAGTGCTTTAGTAGATAGAATATTCATATAGGAAATAGAAAATTTGAATTGATTGCACTCCTCAAATCTGCGAATGTTAATGCAGAACGTGAGGCGAGCCCTGACTGCCCAGCCATGGGTCAGGAGATGGAGGTGTCTCCTATGAAACTGAAGTTCTATAACCACTTTGGATTGCGTAACAACTGAGCTTCATAGCTCCTGTGAGCTTTGATAGGTAAGAGTTGGAGCATTTGTATGTGTGCACTGATAGGTTACAGTGATTTTTGTGCATGGAGGAAGGAAGGCAAAGTCAGTGTCATGACAGAGATCACTGCCCCAATCTAGTTTTGATCTTCCTGACCTGAATTCATCCTTCCTGACTCTCTAGAGCTCTAGATCCTTATCCCAGCCCAGCTGTCTGTGTCTGATTCTGTGATACATAGGCCTGTCATCACTCTTTCTCATATCAAGGACTTGGGAGAGCACAGTTAGCCCTTCCCCTTGCTTGATGGGACTCACCAGGCTCTAGTATTTTCCTTTATTTGTTACCTAACTTCTGTTAAAACATGAGTCTGTATTGTAAGATCTACATGGTTTGTGTGGTACAGCTGGTTCCTTTGCAATATACATCTCATTACTCAGTTGATCTACCTTGAAGTCTGCATTCATGTCATTTAGGGAAATGGTAGCTTTGTAGATGGTCATTATAGAACAAAGCTTTTTTTGTAGATAAGGTTTTGATACTTGTAACAGTGCTTTTCTAAATAATGATAATAATTTCTGCTGGTAATAGATCAATGAATGCTTTCCTATGTCCAATTTAAATCCAGGTTTATTTCCTTGAGTAAGAAAGATTTTTTATTTTTCTGCATCAGTTTAACCATGGATCTAACTTTACATTGTAAGAACAAGAGAGAATACGTAATAAAGTGTTACTTCAGTCAAGCTTCACATATGCAACAGTGATATTAATTTTACTTGTAACTTAGTTATTACTGGGAGAAGGATGAGCAACCTCTTTGATTTTTAGGAGAGAAGTACAAACTGTTCTGCAGGGACGTTTTATGTAGTTCATAGAATCATAGAATCATAGAATTTCCCAGGCCGGAAGGGACCTCCAAGGGTCATCTAGTCCGACCTCCCCGCAGTCAGCAGGGACACCCCCAACTAGACCAGGTTGCCCAGGGCCTCGTCAAGCCTCTCCTTGAATATCTCCAGGGATGGGGCCTCAACCACCTCCCTGGGCAACCTGTTCCAGTGCTCCACCACCCTCACAGTAAAGAACCCCCTTCTAATCTCCAATCTAAATCTGTTCCCCTCCAGTTTGAAGCCATTTCCCCTCGTCCTGTCACTACAGGCCTTTCTAAACAGGTTCTCCCCAGCCTTCCTGTAGGCTCCCTTCAGGTACTGGAAGGCTGCTATTAGGTCTCCCCGGAGCCTCCTCTTCTCCAGGCTGAACAACCCCAGTTCCTTCAGCCTGTCCTTGTAGCAGAGGTGCTCCATCCCCTTGATCATCCTTGTGGCCCTCCTCTGGACCCTCTCCATCAGGTCCATGTCCTTCTTGTATTGAGGGCTCCAGACCTGCACACAATACTCCAGGTGAGGTCTCACCAGAGCAGAGTAAAGTGGCAGAATCACCTCTCTGGACCTGCTGGCAACGCTTCTTTTGATGCAGCCCAGGATGCGATTGGCCTTCTGGGCTGCAGCTGCACACTGCCTGCTCATGTCCAGCTTCTCGTCCACCAGCACCCCCAAGTCCCTTTCCTCAGGGCTGCTTTCCAACACCTCACCCCCTAGTTTGTATTGGTGGCGAGGATTGTTCCGGCCCAGGTGCAGAACCTTGCACTTGCTCTTGTTGAACCTCATGAGGTTCACCTGGGCCCACCTCTCCAGCCTGTCCAGGTCCCTTTGGATGACATCCCGTCCCTCTAGTGTATCGACAACACCACACAGCTTGGTATCATCCGCAAACTTGCTGATGGTGCCTTTAATTTCCCTGTCTATATCATTGATAAAAATGTTAAACAGCACCGGTCCCAGCACGGACCCTTGAGGAACACCACTTGTGACTGGTCTCCATCTGGACTTTGAGCCATTGAGTACTACCCTC
Source organism: Calidris pugnax (assembly GCF_001431845.1). NCBI lineage: Eukaryota > Metazoa > Chordata > Aves > Charadriiformes > Scolopacidae > Calidris > Calidris pugnax. The sequence continues at coordinate 7,666,601 of NW_015090828.1, read as the reverse complement.
TGGATGCGACCATCTAGCCAGTTCCTTATCCACTGAACAGTCCACCCATCAAATCCGTACCCCTCCAATTTGGCAATCAGGATGTTGTGGGGGACCGTGTCAAAGGCCTTACAGAAATCCAGATAGATCACATCCATAGGTTCCCCCTTGTCTACTGACCAAGTCACTTTATCATAGAAGGCCACTAGGTTAGTCAGGCAGGACCTGCCCCTAGTAAAGCCATGTTGGGTGTCCTGGATCACCTCCCTGTCCTTCATGTGCCCAAGCATGGCATCTAGGAGGATTTGTTCCATGATCTTCCTAGGCACAGAGGTGAGACTGACAGGTCGGTAGTTCCCAGGGTCCTCCTTTCTACCCTTTTTAAAAATGGGTGTGATGTTCCCCTTCTTCCAGTCTGCAGGGACTTCACCTGACTGCCAGGATTTTTCAAATATCATGGAAAGTGGTTTGGCAACTACATCAGCTAGTTCCTTCAGGACTCTGGGATGTATCTCATCAGGTCCCATGGACTTGTATATCTTCAGGCTCCTGAGTTGATCTCGTACCTTGTCTTCACTTACAGTAGTTGTTTATTTTAGCTAGATCACAAAGGGTTGCCAAAAAAAAAAAAAGCAGCACATTTTATTGTATAAACTTACCAAGTTATGTTATTTGCACTCAAGAAATTCAACACTGGACTTACTAAAGCGTAAAAGAGATTAGCAGACCACAGAGTGCAGTTAAGTACCCTTTAGGGAAAGGAAAACTGGAGGCTAAGATTTCCTCATCATAATTCCATTTTTCATGTCTGGGACCTTGGAAAGATGTCTCTAAGCAGTTCCTGCAGATGGTGTGTCTGAAGTCCAGAGTTACTGTACTAAAGAGATATATTTAATTTACACTTGGAACACAGCCCACAGATGGAGAACAGGACCTGGAAGAATTGCTGTTATGGACTCTAAAGGTCTGATTAGCAGACCACAGGTTGGTCTTACATCATCTTGACATGGTCTAGTAATGTGCAGTGAGGATAGACTAAATATCTAAGAAGTTACAATTCAGACGTATTACCAGAAAAGTACTTCAAATTGTACTGTAGTACAATCAATACTAAATCTAGCTTGGAAGAGTCAGTTTAGGCACAGTCCCTTCAGAGAAGATTTGAGAATATAGCAGATACTGCGAGTGCTGGTTAAATGGGGGCTAAAAGTGTGGAGAAATCAGGTGTTTGAGGCATAGTCATGATTCAGTTTTAGTATATGATTTCTAATCAGGGACTGAAAAACCTTAAGAAAGGTAGGAGAAGGCAGAGCCTTTTTAGTATCTTCTAGATCCTTCTGTGTGCTTCTGTATTGAGGAAATGCTAACAGTGAAAATACAGTGCTGAGAAAGAAAGTAATTCTATTTATACAACAGCCATTTCACTGTCAGACTCTGTCCACGGTATATTCTCCGTAGAGGTACTTTAGAGATATGACAGCTGTATGGCATGGCTTAAATTAACTTTTACAATCGTTAGAGGTAGAAATGAATGTCATAGCTATGTTTGTTTGTGGATATCACTGATATTCTTCAGTCTCTTCTGTAACTAGGCAAGCTGGCTGCTGAATTTCTTGTATGCAGAAACCTGGTTGTGCTCCAGCCCAGTACCTAGTTGTGCTCAGAAATACTAGTTGTGTTCTCTGAACTGTTCACGTACTCACAAACCAGTGCAGGAAGTGGTGAAGGCAAAGGGAGAGTATGAGGCAGAAGTCCTTAGAGCTGATGATGTCAATAACTGATACATATTTTGAGTAATAGCTTGCTGGTTTGGTTAGCTATTGATTCCTTTACTGACTCATACAGATATTACACTATGCTTCTGGCAAGGACAAACACTAGATAGAAGTATTATACATTTCTTTATACGTTCATATGAGTAAACTGATGTTGTTAGTGTTTCCTTGAGCATACTGTGGTATGTCTCCTCTTCTGCTAAGTTAGTAGACGCCAATAAATTGTTTCATGATCTGAACAGATTGTGCAGCATTACATTTAACTTCTTTACTGCTTATTAGTTCATAGACAAATAACAGATGTTATTTGCAGCAGAAATGAGCTGCTCACCATGTCTCTGGGTAAGATTCCTGGCAAAGCTTGTTTTCACTAATACTAATAGCCAGCGTTTTAAGACCAGTACTTTGTATGTCAAGGATCTGAACCTAAATGGAGGAGCTAAAGCCCATGGAATGAAAATTTGATTGCAGACCAAAGCTTTGGAGATGTTGATTATGTTTCATTGCTAAATTGATTGATAGAGAGGATGGTATAGGTACAGAGACAACATAAGGAGTAACATTATCTCTTTATTTTCTTCTCTTCCCCATTTTGCAACTGGGTTATCATTTCTAAACACAAGTAAAATGCTAGCCAAGTGTCCTGATATGCTTGAGCCTATCCCCTCTGAACTCAATGGCAAGTGTCTGTTAGAGAACTGGACTGTATTTTATCACATGAAGGGTAGATAGATACATTACCATAGTATGTGTAGAATTGAATCTAGGAGGTCAGGGAAAGGAGTTAGTGAGAAAGATAATTGAAAGCATGCTGAAGAGTTCTTGATCCTGGCCTTGGCCACTTTCTTGACTTATTGGAAATGAAATAGGAAGGTTTTTATGTTGCCTTGAAAAATGATTCATTAGAATTTCAAAGAGCTAGCTGAGAAGCTCTTAAGAATCTTGAAAAGGTTAGAACAAATGAAGATTAATTTAAAGAAGGGTGTGTATCTCTGCCGGCACACTGCATGAATCTTGCCTAATCTTTGTGCCCCACTGTTGTCAGCGGTAAGGATAGGCCAGAAAGGCAACGTACTCCCTTTCCAAGTGTCTTTAATAGTTTAGGAGAGAAGCGACAGATGCTTCTGACATAGTTGTGAAATTAAAATAGTCGTCAGGGGAGGGAGGAAAGAAGGCAATTCTGAAAATAAAATATGAACAGAAATAATGTAAAATAGATTTGAACACTATTGGAGTCCTCAAAAGAAGATGCAGGAGAGAAATATTTTAAGAAAATTCCGAATAATTTCAAGTCATTCTTCACTGCTTTTAGTAGTCTCAGTAAGATAACTCTTAAAATATTTGTCTGTAAGTAGAGATGAATCTTAACCCATTGTACAGGAGCCTTGACAGGACTGTTACTAGGAATGAGACTTTAAAAAATGTTATTAGAGATGACACGTTCAAGTATTTATGCAGGGATCTGTCACCTGTCCACTGACTGCTGGTACCCTTCCCTCTGCAAACCACTGCCCGTGGAGGCAGCAGAGCAGAGGATAACAACCACCCACACATCTTAGCAGCCTGTGGGTTGCTGGTAAGAAAGTCTGCCATAGGTGCAGTTGTACTGGTGACCTGCAAGGCTATTGTTCATACATCTGTTCCTGCTACTCTATATTACTCTCATTCTCATAGTCCCACACTTTATGCATTTTTGCCCCGGGCAAACTCTGCAGTGTGGGATGAGGGCTGTCAGTATTCGTGCACATCGGAGTGGGGTGTGAGTTTGGTATTAATGGGAGTTCAGTAGAGGCAGTACTGGCCCTGGTGGGAATTGTTCTGTAAATTTTTCTGGCACAGACAAGATTTATTTAATAAGAAAAATCAAAGTTAAAAGCTGAAGCATGTCCATTACTTAAATATTAAAATGCATACTTGCCTTTTAGCAAGATGTGCTTAATTGTAATATTTAATCCTCTTTTTTAGAAGAAAGTAATGCTAATAAAATGTAACTAGTTAAATCCTATAAAAGTTTTAAATTAGACATTTTACCATGCATATAAATTTTACAGTGTTCATATGTACTGTAAGAATGCTTTGTGAACTTTTGTATAAAGACTTTATACTCTTGTATAATAATTTTGCTGCAATATTATTTTATGTGTCACAAAAATGTCCCAATGATTTATTTATGACTACCAGCCCCTCTAGTTTCTCCTTATAATTATAGAATCACAGAGTAATTCAGATTGGAAGACCTCATGAGAGAGTCATAGTGCAACCTGCTGCTCAAAGCAGGGTCAGCTTGGCCATCAGAGGATGCTCAGGGCTTTATCCAGTTGCATCTTGGAAATCTTTGAGGATGGAGACTGCACAGCCTCTCTGGGCAAACACACTATTGGGGTGTCCTCCTGGGGAAAAAGATTTTGCTGTCTTGTTAATCAGCTCACTGTTGTTCTAACTTTGATGTTAGGTGCTTGGAAGCATTGTGCCTGCACCTCAGCAGAGGGGCAGCCTTGGGAGAGTTGACACTTCCTATGGGTTCTGATAGACATTTCAGCCCCTTTGTCCAGAAGAATTGTTGCTAGTAAAATTTTTAGCAGGTGTCTTAGTTTGATACCTGTACTCCTTTGCTGCAGAAATTATCTGTGTAAATGTTTACTTGGAAGAACTGTAGAACTCATAGCTTTGTGGTTGTAGGCCTATTCATAGAGAACTAATAACTTGCAAAAATAATGGCATTTTCATAAGAGAATTTCTGCCACCTCCACTGTTAAATTTTTTCTGTAGATATGGGGAGAGTCTTGGAGAAGTTTGTGAATTGACAGATTTTACCTGTAAATTGCAATTCATTATGACATTGATGAGAATTTCTATGTGGCACAGAGAAGTTATTTTCATAATAGAAAATACAAAATTGTATTTTCATGTCATGTCCATTCAGTGTAATCCTGTCATGACAGGAAGAGACAAATGTGGCTGCTGCATTAGTAAAAGGAGACTGAATGGCAGTATCTCTTCGCTAGAGAGATGTATCTTCCGCTACAGAGAATCATTTACTGTTGCTATTTTTTTAAATGCCATTTTTAGAGGAACAAATCAGAAATTTTAGGGATAAATACTTTATGAGCAGGACTTTGAGACAGCTCTAGTAGTCATCACACCTGTTTCCCATGAGCTTTTTAGTCCATGAGCTGGGCAGTGGCTTATTAAAATGATATTGTTGAGTATATTTTTATAATTCTAACTTTCTGTGGCTACCTATAACAGAAACAGACAGATCGTGTGTGTATGCACTATTACAAATTCTAAATTTAAAGGGAGAATGAAAAGAGATGTGCATCTTTTCTGTTTCATGTCTGACACTGCCTGTCAGTTACATTATTTATTATATTTATTTCTGTAGTATTGATTAATTCTGATCGTGTAGAAAGGTCTTCTCCAGCCCAAACTATTAAAAAAAAACACCAACAAAACAAACCGCAACCATGTAACTGGACCAAAGAAAGACTTTTTCTTTCTCTTTAATTCTCTTTCATTTCTCTTTTATATGTTCTTAAAACAGTTTTTCAAATATTTTACTTAAGAAATTATTTTACTTTCGCCCAGTAATCTTTGGGGATTAATTCTGATCGTGTAGAAAGGTCTTCTCCAGCCCAAACTATTAAAAAAAACCACCAACAAAACAAACCACAACCATGTAACTGGACCAAATAAAGACTTTTTCTTTCTCTTTAATTCTCTTTAATTTCTCTTTATATGTTCTTAAAACAGTCTTTCAAATATTTTATTTAAGAAATTATTTTACTTTCACCCAGTAATCTTTGGCTGTGATTATAATTTAGATTTTCCAGCCCAAACTAATGATTTTAGAGTAAATAATGTCTTACTAAACCGAACGCCCTTTCACAGATACATGTTTACATTTGTAACGCCCTTTCACAGATACATGTTTACATTTCGCTCACTGGAATTACTTCACAGATGAAGCCCTGAGTACAAGGTGTATTCTTGAAATGTTCTGGCATATAAATCAGAATATGAGATAATGATTAGATTTTTTTTAATGTTAGCTTCTGAATCTTGTGAGCTTTTCCTGTCTATTTGGTTTTTCTAAAGGATTCTTGCAAAATACCAGTTTGTCTACCCATGAAAACTTCTACCATATGCACTCTTGTTCTTTGCAGCACAAAGTTATGTCCTAGCATGAAGGTTCAAAGCCAGTGATTGTGTTGCAGCTGTAGCAGTCTGAAGAGAAAAACTTGTCCAGGTTGTAGGAGAGCGAATGCTTTTATTAGGCTAATAGACAATGCTTTTGAACAAAAGATTCAGGAATTGTTCTAGGAAAATACATTCTTGAACATTAATTAATCCCATTGTTGACTGCTTTTTTCTTTTCTTTTCTTTTGCCTTCTGACAAAAATCTAAAGTAAATGTTTTCTCTTGTCCAAAGATGCTATTTTTTGAAACAGAAATACAATTTTAAAAAAAAGCTAGTTTATTTCTTCTCTCCCTACCTTACTCTTTTCTTATTTTAAATTGGGACTCAAACATTCATGGGTCTGGGTGGGATTGAGATCTAAGGATTCCAGTCTAGCATGATGATTAACTTGTCTGATTAACAACTTGATATGAATAGTCTTAATAATGAGGTGTGGGCTACAGTTGTAAGTGAAGCCTTATGGTTTGATTTGAATTTGAAACACCTACAGGTTGTACCTGCAGGCTCACATTTCAGAAGGGCTGTGGAAGCCTGCTAGCCCCAGCTGGGAGGATGACCATTTTGCCATCATATGTGTTGATTGCGGAAACTTTCCTTGCTGTTAAATTTTAGTAGGCTCAGTCTGCTGTTAGCAATGTTATTGGCATGTGTGAGGTCTGGATGTGCATTAGGGAACAGTGAGGCATTTTAAATTTCCTGGAGAGCCTGGTCTTTGAAATCTTGTATGATATATTGGGTGTCTGTGTTGAAAACCAGCACGCCCCTCCCTCCCTGCCACCACCCAGCCTACAAAAGCATTGTGTGATGTTAATTTATTGTCAAATACTCTGCGTCTTCATTATTGGATTTAATTACATTGCATAAAGGCTAAACAAATATAAACTGTTCCTTGAATTTTTCATATATTCATGTATTTGATTTGTTACACACTTTTTTTTTAGCTTTTTGGCTGTTGTGCTTTTTCCTTAATATTTCTCCATTGTAATAGTTAGAAAATACTTTATTTTCATAGCAAACCATTAAACCCATTGTTAGCCTTATCCTGTGGTTGAAGATAGCTTGCAGTTACAGAAGCATTTCTATCTGGGAAAAACATATTTTTTTCTTCAGGAATAATTTCAATAGGATAATCTTTGTTCAAGTGAGTTCTTATGATTTGTATTTTTTTGCAATACTGATAAAATGTAACAGAATTTAGTGCACGTATTTAGCACATAAATATCTTTTATTCATATTTTTAATGGCTTATACGTTCTTGGGAATATAATTGTATGGATGGTGCTGTTGTAAGAAATTCAGGAAAGAATTAAAAGACAGTGGCAGAATAAATCTTATATGACAAGCATTTGGTATTTTCAGGTTACATACTCTCTTCATCTGGGAAATAAGTTGTTTCAGTGGCCCCTAATTGCCTTAAACACAGTATTAATAAATGAAAAACAGTGATTCGAGGGGGTGAAATGGAGCAGTTTTTGAGGTACTACAAAATCTCCTATTAAAAAAAAATGGAAAGTCACTTTGCTAGGCTTACAATTTCCCACCATTTGACTGTATGAAGATTTTATTAAGGAGTTGTAGGGGAAATAAAAATGTGAAGAAGCAGTGCATTTTGAAGGTAAAATCTGAACAGATGCACTGGACAATAGGAGGGCTGCGTAAGGCAGTCTGTAGGTCTACAGAGCAGCAGGAGACTTACACAAGTCAACATTCATCTTCATTCTGAAAAATTCAGTAATAAAAACTGAAAGAACTGCATTAACATCTTTATAACGGGGAAGTCATTAATTACCACTGAGTTACAGTGCACTGGGGAAGACTGGTGGTGAAGTAAACTGTGGGGTTTTTTTTATAAAGTTGAGTATTTGTGGGAATATAAATGATAGGCATTTATTTATGACAGAAATAAGACCAAGCATATAGAAACATGGACAGTAATTTATTTTCCTCTATATCTGTGGAAGTCTGCAGGATGTTAATGGTTTGTTCATTAAAACACTACTCACATGAGTAATTTTATTGGAGTCCTGTATTAGCCACCTTAGCATAATGGAACAGCCAACCTCTAAACTGGTTACTTTAAAAGACTAAATTCTTTTCATGTATATGTCTAAATTTGTTGCTGTGGAGGTGAAGAATTCTTTATTCTATGATTCTGTGAAAAGAAAACAAAACAGTAAAAGTGCATTATATATTTGCATTTTAAATGTTTTAAGAGTCACTGACTGAAGTCCAATGCTTTACTTCAGAAATATTTGTGAAATAACAGGCTTTGTGGTTTTAAAGAGTCAGCTCTAGGTTGTGGGCACAAATATTTCCTTAGGGTACTGCATATTCCATGACTATGTTAATTCACCCTTAGGAGAATAAAAAGTCAATATTCATATAATACTGTAATCCAAGCCAAAAGGCCATATGGCTTTGGTTCTGCCATTTTTTAGCAGATGAAAAATCCCCTTGACTTGAATGAGACTTCTGTGTACAGAGACTTAAAGCATCAGTCTTCATGGCTGTAATCCAGTAAGGCTGTTTAAATGTGTAAGTAGATTCACATGCATGGAGTGGTAGCATAAACATAAGCAAGAATACATTTATATATTGCAAAATTGCTTCCAGGAACCAGTCAGCTCTAAAAGTTTACAACTTGTGTTTACTTGGAGAAAATTGGAAAATAATTCTGTTTTTGAAAATGCATTTCACTTGAAACTAGCTTACACAAAATTATTTTAATATTGTCAACGTTTTGTTTCTGAGAAACTTTTTTAAAAATGGGAGAAAAAAAGTGGCAAGAGGGAGAAAAAATGTTTTGACTAGATGTAATTGCTGTATTTTGACATTTGTTGTCGAGGTAATGTTAATCAGCTACAGCAAGTTTACAAGGTCAGTTCTGCACAGCTCAATCACTGTACAAAACCACAGTCAACTGTTCAAAAAAATACACCTTGCTAAGTCCTTCCTAGCATTCAAAGCAGTGTAAGACAGGAAAGAGTTCCTCAAAATGCATTGCAAAATGACATTTCATCCTCCATAGTACTTCTGGCAACAAGTAACCGTGGCACATAAAGATATCCTTGCATGTCCTGGCTTGTATGCGCCACACTAAAAATATTCTTCTCTGTTAATGTCCAGCAAGTGAAAAAAATAAACAAAATACTCTGCCTCTTATATATTCCTGTATACCTATCACCTTGATAGGTCCAGAGCTACAGTCTTTCCAGTGGCTCTACCTCTACAGACATGTCAAAATATCTTGATTATGTTGTCTTAAAGAACTTCTGAAAGATTAGTAAGGGGTTAAGTAGGAAATGAGTAAGGTCAGTACGCATCCAAGCAGAGAGTGATGACTCTGAGAAAATTCTGTCTTTGTTAACTAATAATCTGTAAACTGTAATTATTAGGAAACAGGGAAATATGATGCTATTCTGTATTTATTCAAACCAACCAACGCCTGGGTTGATTGTAGGTTTAGACTGAGTAAATAGAGGTCATGACAGTCATTAGCTTTGCTAGACTTGCTTCTAACAAGTGAAAAGATGTAAGTGGTTGAAATTCAGTGGTGATGTTAGCATTTTTTATTGCTAAAATTAAAGTAATTTATTGTAGCACTAGTTAGTAGTGTGTAGTGCCTGTGGTTTGTTAAAAAAAGCTCAGAAACTGTGACAGGAACCTGCTGTTGTTCTTCAGCTCATTTGTGGGCATTTATCACAGGGTGGTAGCTTCTTTGTTCTGAGCTGTGAAGTTACATTGGAAAGGAGCTAAATCATAGTAACAATGGAACAGTGCAGCTGTATATTTGTCTCTGACTTCTGTGTTGAATATCCTTACCACAAAAATAGAAATTTCACCAAAGGAATCTCCAATCTTAAAACAGGCATTTGGTTGGAACTTGGTCCTTTAGATGTTACTACAGTAATAAAAATGCACCACAGTGTGACAGTTGAGTTTTAATCTACATGAATTACATGAATTATAAATCCAATTAATAGTGAGTGAAGAAATAAAAAAAAAATCCTAGAAACTCGTATCCCCAAAATCAGATTGGCTTTGATTTGGTACCTGCAATTAATCCCATTAATGTGCTATCTGAGCAGAGAAGCTTGCAGAGAGCTGTGGGCTCTTTGTCTTGTGTTTGCCCTTCCCCTGCAAAGGGCTCTGAAAAGCCTTTTGGGGCAGCATTCATTGGGTTCAAAGCAATCCTGGAAGGCATCATTCTGGTGATTGGCAACAACTCCAGTTCTGTGAAATCACACTGTCTCTGACAAAATGGCTTGCAAGAAGAGTAATCAGGAAACGGCGTTTTTAAAAAATATGGGTGTTCCCCTCCAGCCAGGGCACGGTGGCTGCAACAAGGCTGTGTGCAGCTCTACACTGTGCTTTTTTTCTAGTAAAAATGACTATTGGGGCCTCAAGACTCTACATTGGGTGCACATTATCAACAGCAGCTGCACCTTCCCTGTTTCTTGCTTTTAAACATATTTAACCATAACACTGTATCCTATTATGCTCCTGCCCTCAGCAGTGTTAGAATTGGGTCTTTTTATTATGCTTTTTGAACAGATTAGAACTCTCAATGTAACACAGAGGCACCTTTTGCCCTCTCTTGCCAGATAACAAACTGAAGCTTCATTAACTAACCTTCCTCGCTTTTAAATATGAGTTTGAAACTTTAATAATAGACACTGAGATTTCTATACAGGTTTGAAAGGTTACTCTACTGCATATAGACACTAAAACACATTTGTAAGCTCTGACAGCCAGTATCTCAGCAGTTATCTGTCTCAGTAGTTCCATGGTCAAAGAACTCCAGCAGATCCTTTTTCTCACACTCATCTTAGACTTAGGAGTCTGTAATTTCCTTGTGCACCTATTGAGCGCTTCCTTAAACAGTGTCAATGCTTAGTGTTTCTCTCTCATCCATGGTCAGTCTTGAGAGTATGTTATGTATGAATGAAAGAGATGGTTCATACAAAACCTAATCTCCCCGGTCTTGTTATAAAAAACAAAACCCAAACAAGCAAACCGAACAAAAAATTTGCCTGCAGAGAAGCTCTGGATTCCTTTTGAACATTCAATGGCTCTGTATGGTTCTGGTTCTTCAGGCAGTTGATGGCAGAAACCATTCTTAAACAGCATAGTTTGCCCAGCAAGAGAGAAGGGTTATAATTTTATATTGTTTATTTTCTTACTGCAATGGTAGTGACATAGGTGAATCTCAAGGTTTTCAGTACTGTGCAGTTCAGAATTTTATTCTATGTCACATTTATGGTGCCTTGTTTTTGTAAAACAGTGCCTTGACTTGATTCAGCATAAACTGCAATTCTGCAGTCTTTCTGAAAGTCAGTCTGGATTATGAGGCTTTATGTCTTGTCTTGTGTATGAAATAGAGGGATGTAAGTAATAAACCAGAGTACAACCTGTAGAGGTATAAATAAGCTAAGAATAACTGAGATCACTGTGAAAACATATTTACGGTTATTCTTGTTCTTTTAGACCTCTATTTGACCTACATAATATATAAGATACAGTGCAATATGTAAAATACAAAAGCACTTCATAAACGTAATTTCTAAATAGCTGCATTGCAAGGTTGGAAAGGAAATTGTATTTCCTGTGTACGTGCACTAATTGTAACTGTTAGGATAATCAGATCTGGTTTTATCCATTTTTATTTGCTGAGTGTAAACCATCTCTGCAATGTCTGCTTTTTGGACACAAGCATCCATATTATTTCCATATTTTGATGCAGATGTTCCTTTATGGGCTTCCGTTAACACCATGCATGCAGGATATTAGAAATGGGATTAATTGACTTCTAAGCAATCAGGAGGCGTCTTTGTTTACGTGTATTGGTGAATCCAAACCCCTAGGGCCTCCCATGTTGGGATGTCCCCGTAGTTGATCTAAAAATCTTTGATAGACTAAACTGCTTTTGCTTCTGTGTTTCTGCTATGATGACATGTACAGAACTGTGATCTTAGTAATGTGCAGGACACATGGAAACAAAAAAGATGTGTAGAGACTTCAGTGCTGGGCATTGCATTGCACTGCTCGTCTGGGGAAGGAAATGTGTAAACTTGGAGAGTATTGTACTCAAGATAAGATTGATTGTGCAGCAATTTTGGTTTTGTTGATGTCTTAATACACTGAAGGAGCATGTGCAAATAATTCTGTTGGGATCTTACAAATAGCTAATTCTTTTTCTTACAGTATGTGGAAATGTTTGGTAATGTGTAAACTTGGAGAGTATTGTACTCAAGATAAGATTGATTGTGCAGCAATTTTGGTTTTGTTGATGTCTTAATACACTGAAGGAGCATGTGCAAATAATTCTGTTGGGATCTTACAAATAGCTAATTCTTTTCTTTTGTACAGTATGTGGAAATGCTTGGGTGAAAGGCAGTGGACCAAAAAAATTTCCCACATTGAAAGTTAATTTGCTTTTCTATCAAAATATAATTTAATCTCCAAAGCTCCATTATGTAACATTTCATGAATGTCACAGGATCTTGTAAGTCTGGAGGACTGCTATTGACAGTATGTGGAAATGCTTGGGTGAAAGGCAGTGGACCAAAAAAATTTCCCACATTGAAAGTTAATTTGCTTTTCTATCAAAATATAATTTAATCTCCAAAGCTCCATTATGTAGCATTTCACGAATGTCACAGGATCTTGTAAGTCTTGAGGACTGCTGTTAACAAGATGGAATTGTATTTTTCCTGCATTTAAAATATATCAGTGGCTTATGTAAAAAGATAATAACCCACCTTTCCTCCCATTGCTATGCCTAGAAGGCCAAGAATTGTGGAATGTTGTGAATTCAAGAGGTGTTTTTCAAGATCTGTTGTGAATGAATTGCATGGACTACTGTCAGCTGTCTTCTTGCCCATTTTGCTCCAACTTTTAGTTGAATTTTTGCAGCCTAAAGAATCTGCTAAGGATCTCAGGTTTTGCCAAGTTGAACCAGTGTGAGGCAGTCAGTAGTACTTCTGTATGTGTTCAAGTCTGTTAAAAATGCTTTTGTGATAAAGCAGAGAGGAAACTCCCCTGGAGAAGAGGCAGGAGGCAAGAATTGGGTCTTTTTATTATGCTTTTTGAACAGATTAGAACTCTCAATGTAACACAGAGGCACCTTTTGCCCTCTCTTGCCAGATAACAAACTGAAGCTTCATTAACTAACCTTCCTCGCTTTTAAATATGAGTTTGAAACTTTAATAATAGACACTGAGATTTCTATACAGGTTTGAAAGGTTACTCTACTGCATATAGACACTAAAACACATTTGTAAGCTCTGACAGCCAGTATCTCAGCAGTTATCTGTCTCAGTAGTTCCATGGTCAAAGAACTCCAGCAGATCCTTTTTCTCACACTCATCTTAGACTTAGGAGTCTGTAATTTCCTTGTGCACCTATTGAGCGCTTCCTTAAACAGTGTCAATGCTTAGTGTTTCTCTCTCATCCATGGTCAGTCTTGAGAGTATGTTATGTATGAATGAAAGAGATGGTTCATACAAAACCTAATCTCCCCGGTCTTGTTATAAAAAACAAAACCCAAACAAGCAAACCGAACAAAAAATTTGCCTGCAGAGAAGCTCTGGATTCCTTTTGAACATTCAATGGCTCTGTATGGTTCTGGTTCTTCAGGCAGTTGATGGCAGAAACCATTCTTAAACAGCATAGTTTGCCCAGCAAGAGAGAAGGGTTATAATTTTATATTGTTTATTTTCTTACTGCAATGGTAGTGACATAGGTGAATCTCAAGGTTTTCAGTACTGTGCAGTTCAGAATTTTATTCTATGTCACATTTATGGTGCCTTGTTTTTGTAAAACAGTGCCTTGACTTGATTCAGCATAAACTGCAATTCTGCAGTCTTTCTGAAAGTCAGTCTGGATTATGAGGCTTTATGTCTTGTCTTGTGTATGAAATAGAGGGATGTAAGTAATAAACCAGAGTACAACCTGTAGAGGTATAAATAAGCTAAGAATAACTGAGATCACTGTGAAAACATATTTACGGTTATTCTTGTTCTTTTAGACCTCTATTTGACCTACATAATATATAAGATACAGTGCAATATGTAAAATACAAAAGCACTTCATAAACGTAATTTCTAAATAGCTGCATTGCAAGGTTGGAAAGGAAATTGTATTTCCTGTGTACGTGCACTAATTGTAACTGTTAGGATAATCAGATCTGGTTTTATCCATTTTTATTTGCTGAGTGTAAACCATCTCTGCAATGTCTGCTTTTTGGACACAAGCATCCATATTATTTCCATATTTTGATGCAGATGTTCCTTTATGGGCTTCCGTTAACACCATGCATGCAGGATATTAGAAATGGGATTAATTGACTTCTAAGCAGTCAGGAGGCGTCTTTGTTTACGTGTATTGGTGAATCCAAACCCCTAGGGCCTCCCATGTTGGGATGTCCCCGTAGTTGATCTAAAAATCTTTGATAGACTAAACTGCTTTTGCTTCTGTGTTTCTGCTATGATGACATGTACAGAACTGTGATCTTAGTAATGTGCAGGACACATGGAAACAAAAAAGATGTGTAGAGACTTCAGTGCTGGGCATTGCATTGCACTGCTCGTCTGGGGAAGGAAATGTGTAAACTTGGAGAGTATTGTACTCAAGATAAGATTGATTGTGCAGCAATTTTGGTTTTGTTGATGTCTTAATACACTGAAGGAGCATGTGCAAATAATTCTGTTGGGATCTTACAAATAGCTAATTCTTTTCTTTTGTACAGTATGTGGAAATGCTTGGGTGAAAGGCAGTGGACCAAAAAAATTTCCCACATTGAAAGTTAATTTGCTTTTCTATCAAAATATAATTTAATCTCCAAAGCTCCATTATGTAGCATTTCACGAATGTCACAGGATCTTGTAAGTCTTGAGGACTGCTGTTAACAAGATGGAATTGTATTTTTCCTGCATTTAAAATATATCAGCGGCTTATGTAAAAAGATAATAACCCACCTTTCCTCCCATTGCTATGCCTAGAAGGCCAAGAATTGTGGAATGTTGTGAATTCAAGAGGTGTTTTTCAAGATCTGTTGTGAATGAATTGCATGGACTACTGTCAGCTGTCTTCTTGCCCATTTTGCTCCAACTTTTAGTTGAATTTTTGCAGCCTAAAGAATCTGCTAAGGATCTCAGGTTTTGCCAAGTTGAACCAGTGTGAGGCAGTCAGTAGTACTTCTGTATGTGTTCAAGTCTGTTAAAAATGCTTTTGTGATAAAGCAGAGAGGAAACTCTCCTGGAGAAGAGGCAGGAGGCTGGTTCTTCTCAGAAGGCTGCAGACCATGCTGGGCTCTGCATGTGACTTCTAGGGTTTTTTCCCCTTTTCTTTTTCTCTTCCCCCTCTTTTTGAAGGTGTCTCCTTGCTCCAAGTTGCTGTTTTGCACAGTGTTAGGTAACAGCTTTACCAAAGGCTTCTCAGAAGGCTGCAGACCATGCTGGGCTCTGCATGTGACTTCTAGGGTTTTTTCCCCTTTTCTTTTTCTCTTCCCCCTCTTTTTGAAGGTGTCTCCTTGCTCCAAGTTGCTGTTTTGCACAGTGTTAGGTAACAGCTTTACCAAAGGGCTTTTTGCATGCTCACCTGTCAGAAAAGGTGAAAAACTCCCGTTATCTTTCAGTAGCAAATATAATCACCCATCTTCAACGAACACAGAAGATTATTTCTGGGCTTTTTGCATGCTCACCTGTCAGAAAAGATGAAAAGCTCCCATTATCTTTCAGTAGCGAATATAATCACCCATCTTCAATGAACACAGAAGATTATTTCTTTCATTTATTTATTTATTTATTTTGATGTTTAATGGTTCTGATTCTTTTAGTGGGAGTGGCTGCTTGCCTGTTTCAGAAAAAAATCCTCAAGCTGATCCAATGTGTATTTGTGGTGCTCTCTGTGTTTGCCAGTATTAGGGACCAAGTCAGACACTTCCAGCTTCAGGACCAAGTATATGAATTTTTGTAACTTGAGCAGAGAAGCAGGATCTGTTGCCCAAAACGTTGCCTGTGAGGATCTCCTTTGGAGGAGCAGGTGTAATGTAGTGGCATTGCTGGCTTACACATTCATCCTGTCTTCTGCTGTGCAACAAATGTTAATAGTTCGTATGAAAGCAATATGAGCTTGATGGCTGATAAACTTGGCCTTCATGTGTTTGGAGTGGTTTTCCTGTTCCTAATCAAAACATGTATGAATGTGAAACGCTTTGGAGACAGCTTATGAGGGTGTATTCAAAATTAATTTGAGCCCCAGACACATCTGAAATAATTTTTTCGTCATTCCTGCTTTTTCCTTTACTGTTGGTAGATAAAAAAATATAATGCTGCTTCACACAGTTATTTATTAACTTGCAGTTGTTTATAGTCTTCCCAATAGATATTTACAATGTATTGTTTTATTTTCTCTCCGTTATAGTCCTGAATCTTAAAATCATATTTACAATGTATTGTTTTATTTTCTCTCTGTTATAGTCCTGAATCTTTAAATGCTAGTGGAACTGTATTTTAGAACCTTCCATGGTCAGGTTGCCCAAAAGCCAGTGAAATCATGAAGTCATGTCAAATATGGTGGAAATGTGGTATAGATAGGGACTCAGGTGTGTCTGAAACAATTCTTGAAGGTATAATAGCCAGTAAAGATCCATGTTTGGTAAACTGCATGCAGTGCGTTTAGTTATGTATAAATTTTCATGAGAACAAAGTGGGTTAGCACTTCTCAGTAAAAATAATACAGCAAATGGATTATTTAAAATGCACATTGGAATGGAAAATATTTGACCTCTTTCTGACCTGCTTACCCTTCTACAGCTCATCCCTGAAAATGCCTGAGCAAAAAGAATTTTCAACTGTGTTTCTGTTTTTAATGTGTCTAATGTACTAGTGGTTTCTTTACCACCAGTAGTGAAATTGAAAATATATTTTATATATAATGAACATACAGGAGAATGTACATAGCTATCTGTGTGTACTGACTGTTTATTTGAGAAACTACAACTTGAATACGTCTAGGTTTGGAAGATTTTGTTTCATTTAATTGTAGCATTGGAATGGGAGATAGTAAACCTGAAATGGTATAAGTAGGTTTTAAGTAAATAGGTAAATAAATAAAATTATAGTCTATATAGGTTTTCCAGTATAATTTCCCATACAGAATGAACTTTCAGGCTATAATCTTTGGAATGGAATGGAATGGCTGAGAGAGAGGCTTCTTGGGCTCTGGTGTGTGTTATTAAAAGAAACTGCAAAATAGACAGAGGTGTAACTCATTAGAATTCTCTGTGGGGGGAAAAACATCTACCTACATGCTATTAATATTAGTTCTATAAATAAATCCAGTCAGGTTGTTGCCCACTATTACTGTTTGTGCTTTATATTTGTGCATGAATTCCTTATTCTTATTGGTATTATAAATACAGTTAAAAATGTGCTCTCCCATAACTTCAGAGAATTTTTTCTTTATTACATACAGTTTATCTACAAGAAGGGAATTAATATGTCTTTGATAAAATTATTTAAACAAAGATAATTCATTTTCCAAAATGAGCAGCTTTTCAAGCAAAATAAATTCCTTTCATCACCGTTTTTGGTGAGGAAATCAAAATTTGCTGTAGCAGTAGAATATATTTCTCCTTCCAAATTTGCTGGTTTGAAGCACCAGTCTGTGGTGTGAGTTGCAATAGTATTTTTCTTTTGGCATTCTGTTTTATGTGCTCAGAGCTTTCTAAATATTCATCCCTAAGGCTGAAATTTTTCATGGATGACCTTTTCTCAGAGGTGAACTTATTTTTGAATGCAGGAGAAAACACTGTCTAGTCCCTTTACTCATAAAGTTATGAGGAAGACACAGAAATTTAATCTACTCTGGAAGATTCTTAAAAGTTAACTTTATGCTTAGTGTGTTGTATGCTCAGTGTAGAGTGATGATACGTGCTTTTAAGATTGAGTCTTTTTGAAATTGCGGACAATATATGACTTGAGATTCTGTGTTACTCTTTCTGATACAATTCTAAACAATCCCTGAATTTTTAAGGACCCATAGCATCCACATTTGGACATAATTTTAAGATAATGTCTAAAGAGTTGTCTGTTCCAGTTTTCCCTCCTGACTGACTCACGTAATACTAATGTTTTAATCACAGCAGCTTCTACAGGCAGGCAGATACAGCCTACCTCTTGCTGTGGGATTATGCATTTTCAGTTCCGGTCCTTGAGCCATGCAGACAGATCAGTGTTTTCAAATGCAGTAGCCTGATTTTCCAAATTGCTAGCAACACCTTTTTTCTCACTGAATGGTTGGTGTTACATGCCTAACGCTTATCAAAAATGTATCTCACTGACTTAAGACCTCAATGCCTCTCTGGCTGATCACACTTGAAAAAAATAATGCTTATTTGAGGACATTGGCAGCAGTGTTACTACAAAAAATACTGTGTATTTGTATGTTCAGGCAGCAAGTGCTAAAAATTCCAAATCAGTTTTGTTACGGCAAGTTGGTTATGGGGAAGATGGGATTTTTTTTTTAAAAGTGGATTTTAATGGATTTTAAAAAGCATAGGTGAGTGACATCTGCATGGAGGTAACTCTGTAGTACGCATTTGTCTATACTGTGGTGCTCATTGTAACACTTTGCTGCGCAAGTTTGCAAGGATAGGATGATCTTTATTCCTTGTTCTGCAACCTTTTTGTATGCTGAGCAGTAGTGCTGTATGCTGTCATGTACATGTCACATTACATGGTCAGCATACCTGCTTTTGATGTTCTGGTCTAGTTGCAATTATTACAAAATTACGGCAAGAAACCGGAAGGCTCTAATGTTTATGTAAATTTAAACCAGCCTGCAGGGTAGCTTTGATTTTACATGGCTCTTTAGTTTCTGGCTTGTTAGTGAAATCAGCAGAAACTTTATTAGCAATGTTAAGCTGTGAGAAAATGCAGTGTGTTTTAATGATGGTGATATTCATGAACCAAATTTATATTTTGGATATAAAGGGTGATTTCCTGCTATAGAAGAAAACCAAAGGATTGACCAAGGCTTAGGTGGAAGAACATGATTCAAATTCAGTGTGGTACTGAAAAGATAGTACTCTACAAGTCTGTTGCCATGTAGCTTTGCCAAGTTGGGACTAGCAATGTGGAGAAGCAGTAAGTTGAAATATAATTTCTCCCCCTTTCCCCCCCGCCCCAGTTCCTACGTCTTCAGTTACCTGAGTATTGTGGTCATCTGAGACTGCAGATATTGTAGCAATTCTTTTTAATACTCCATCATATACCATGCTGATGACTGTTGCTTAATTGTCGCCTGCTACTCAAATACGTGTTAATGCTTTTCATACCAAAAACCACTTTTTGACTGCAATCAGGGAGGGGTAGACATCACTGAGTAGTTGTGTCCATCTGCCAAAGTTTTAATGCAGCCACTTCTAAATCTGTACAGAAGGATCAAACATGACCTTTTTCTTGTCACTGTTGTTTCTGGTTTGCGCTGTTTCAAACCTTTCAGACATTGTGCTTTTCTCATGGGAGTGGTGTGGCAACAAAATGAGTGCTCACATACAAATTAAAAGGAATTTTTGAATAATCTTTTGCAGAATGATGGGTACTATCTATCTAGAGTCACTTTGTGTCTGAAAATAGGTAACCACAGGCATGATGGAGCAGGCAAACTGCTGCAGATTCAACTTAATCACTCCCAAATAAAGAATAAGAGTCAAGTGAAAATAACACGACTCTGTTCTATAAGTACTCACCTAGTACATTTCATCAACAAAATGAAACACAAGGGCTCTTTCAGGTATTGTAAAGCAAAGCTTCTGGAACAGCACATGAAATGCAAGAAATAATCCAGAGGTGTTCTCTATAGGTGTGTTTGAAACGTATGCATAAGTATTTTGTTTACTTTTTCAGTTTTACTTAGGTAAAGGACAATGTTTTGTCATTGTTCAAATGTTCAGTTTTACTTAGGTAAATGGCCAGGGACACTTCCACTAGATGAGGTTGCTCAGTGCCCTGTCCAACCTGACCTTCAATGCTTCCAGCGTTGGGGTATCTACCACCTCTGGGCAGCCTGTGCCAGTGTTTCACCACCCTCATAGTAACAAATTTATTACTTGTATCTGGTCTAAATCTACCCTCTTTCAGTTTAAATCCATTACTCCTTGTCCCATCACAACGGGCCCTGCAAAAAAGTCTGTTCCCATTTTTCTTAAAGGCTCCCTTTAAGTACTTGGACTATAAGTAGTTGGCTGCAATAAGATCTCCCCAGAGCCTCCTCTTCTCCAGGCTGAGCAACTCCAACTCTCTCAGCCTGTCTTCATAGGAGGGTTGTTCCAGCCCTCTGATCATTTTTGTGGCCCTCCTCTGGACCTGCTCCAAGAGGTTCATGTCTTAATAATCCTTGGTACAAAGAAGTGATTGCTGATGGGAATTACAATCTTTTGTGTATGTATTCATCTTCATCTTGCATTTTTTATAGACAAAAGAACTGGTAAGTTAAATACTAAAACGATTTTGTAACGGTAATATCAAGAAATGCAGTGTACCACAGGGGGTCATAGTTCCTGGCTTCTGATGGCGTACCCTAATCCTTCGATGTTCAGTGGCCAGGAGATATGCATCGTGAAACCTTGGAAAGCTTAAGGGAGGGAGAGCTGACTTAAACGTCACAAGCAGGGGTTCCTGTGATCACCCAGGATGCAGCTGAACTCGGGGGTGATTCAGTGATGGTGACCTCCTTCCTTGAAGAGCCAGGGCTTTTGATTGTCTCATATTCTCCCTCGCATTCCTGCTTCTTGAGCTGGTGATTACTTGTGTGATCAGCAACACGGGAAGGGGCATTTAAACTGCTTTTAAGTCATGTACAGTTCAAGGGGCACAGACACTCCATTTGCACGTAGAGAGATGTGTCTGCATTTAAAACAGCTGGGGTCAGACAGCAATAAGATCCGAGGCATAGGAACACAAATTCTGCTTAGTGTTAACGCTAAGATATAAGATCCTGGGTATAGGAATGCAAATTCTGTTTAGTGTTAACACTGTTTTGTTTGTTTGTGAGACATTCTGGCTTCTCAGGAAATACTTGACAACAGCTTTGAAAAAGAAATTGGAAACATTCTTTATAATGAAAATATTTCAGACTTCACAGGAGTTTACTCAGGAACTGCAGTAGTGCCTAGAATCCATTAAAAAAGCTAAACCTATTTGGAATTGCAGAGTATAGAAGACAGCAGGCATCTGTGATGAAAAATTATATCCACATTTACTCCTTGTAAGAACTGCTTTTAAAGCTTATGGTAGTCATGTGATAATAAAAAATGAAGGGAATGGCATGCAGCTTATCCTGGCAAGAATTCAGTGATCAGTGAAGGCAGAGCTCAGTATGATGCCAAATTTTAGAGTTACATTATAATCTTCTAGAAAGAGAAAAGATTTTGGAGATTTCTAAATATTAGGACCTTTGATCTTCTCTGAAAAACCTATTTACTGTTGAAAACTGCAACATTAAGTGCCTGAAAAATATAAAACTAGGGCCAGCTATATCCCCACCAGACTAACATAGAATCTGTTGCTGTCAGAGAAGGGTCTGGATGTTGGGCTTTGGACCAAACTGGGTTTATCGGGAAGTTGCCAACATTTCTGTTAGTACTGGCCTAAATCCTCACGGACAGCATTTCAGAAGCTTGTGAAAAGAAGAGTTGGAACATAACCCATGCTTTCCAAAACATTCTCAAAAAAGAAATGAGAGCCATTGAGTAAATACTGATGTGCAGTGGGTATAAATCTTTCAGGGCTGCAGATGAAATCCAGTCTGAAAAAATCTTGGGATTGAATGGCAGAGTGTCTGGTTCTATGGGAAGAGGAGTTTAACTGTTCCTGTGTACTGTGAAATATGGCCATCTTCCGTTTTGTTAGGAGAAATTATTTTGACTTCCACAGTCTTTAGGTTTTTAATGAATAAATTTTATCAAAATGAAACTGCTTCACTATTACTACAGTAATACAGAATTCAGTAGATTTCTGTTCATCCCAGAGTGTCAGAGAAAATGTAAGATTTTTAACGTTACACAGCTCCTTGGTACATGAGAAGAGGTGTTCATTTCCCTTCTAGCTCATGACCTATTTAAAAGTGAGCAGTGGGATGTGCTTTGCATATCCCTTCTAGTACAACCTCAATTAATCTTAGGTTTTTTTCCATTTTCAACATTTGCTGGAATAATTTTCACATGATTGATCACAGCAACCATTAGGGATGTAAGGTTACAGGATTTTGGAACAGAAAGTTGGTGAGACAACATTATACCAGATTGTTTTCAATGACAAACTGCAAATAAGAAGTATGATGAGCAGTGATATTCTGACTGTTACCGTCTTTGAACTGCAGATTCAAGAAAAGTATAAATGTTGTAAGAAAAGAATGGGCTTAAAATCATTGTTCTAACTTTCTTATGTAACTTAGCATTTGTAGTGTTTAAGTGTATTTATAGATCTCTTTTAGGGTCACATACTTTTGCAGTCTCAAAAGTATTTTCAGTATCTTAGGTGATTTTATGGATCTAATGGAAACAAAGATTTAAATTCTTATGAATAACTTCTTGGGTTTTCCTTGGCTTTATGAAATAACTGAGCTCTTTTTAACATATTGCTATATACACTGCCACTTTTCTTGTTAAATTGGTAACAATAAAAGATGATCCACATGGATAAAATCTTTTTCATCCTTTTCGTACACATAGATTATTCAGGAAAAAATGACATAACCGTGCTTTTCCTAGAGTTTGTTTTATGTAAATACATTTTGGTATCTGAATCTTAACTATCTAATTATTTCTTCCAATCGGAGAAGGGCCCTGCCTGTTTACTCAGTTGTTCATACAGGCATCCTCCCTGTTTGTTTTGTCTTTCATGTGGCACAGTGACTTTAGGGAGAATTAGGTGGCCGGAGAGGGCTGAACCATCTGCCTCCAACAGGGTTCAGTTTTGTGTTGGTGTGGGGTTTGCAGGCAGGGGGGGTGACTTCCTCCCTCCAGCAGATCAAGAGGAGATATGAAAAACTTTTCTTCCTCCTGTAGAACTCTAAACAGAAGACAATTTGTCTCCCATGTAACCCCAACCCTTTTTTTAATCCTTGGTGCAGTAGCCAGGAAATATTAATGGATACCCTTGGCAACTGTAGGGAAATAAAGCTCAGTCATCATTAATGTGTGGTTGCTAAGGAACCATATTAATGTGTGGTTGCTCTGCATCATGAAGAAACTGTTTGGTATTTCCATCTACACACCTGTCTCACCATATTTTCTAAGTGCTGAAGTGAAGCAAATGAACACTTGCACTGAAACATGACCAGTGTCTCACCATTATCGGCCACTGATCATGTTTCATATATGAGCACATTGTATAATCTATTATGTTGGACTGGATCTAATAAACTGAGAAGACGGTCTTCAGATGAATAGATAGAGGCCATGTCATGAAAATTGGAGGTTGGAGAGTTGACTCCCAAACTGTGAAAACTATTTGAAAATTAGTTCAGTTCAGGAATGTCTATGTTGAAATGAAAAAGGCAGGTTTTCACATTTAGGGTAGGATTCACAAAATCACGGGAGAAAAAGAGTATAACAACTAGTCAGACCTTAGTGCAAAAAAATTGTCACAAATTTTTGTTAATTTACAAATTACCCAGAGTCCCCAAGAAATGAAAGGTGCCCCATTCACTATAAACATGGAATTGAAAACAAAGTGCATTAAATATTGTGAGTCTTAGCTCTCTATCCATCCATGTGTACTTTCGAAGAAGCAATCATTTTTGTATTCTCATGCTGATTTATTCAAAGACATAATGAAGAAATATATGTTAATTCATTTAACTTTCCTACCCTTT
>NW_015090828.1:7602562-7638124 GCF_001431845.1 Calidris pugnax | reverse complement strand
GCAAATTGGTTATGGGGAAGCTTGGGTTTTTTTTTTTTTTTTTTTAAAAAGTGGATTTTAATGGGTTTAGAAAAGCATAGGTGAGTGACATCTGCATGGAGGTAACTCTGTAGTACGCATTTGTCTATACTGTGGTGCTCATTGTAACACTTTGCTGCGCAAGTTTGCAAGGATAGGATGATCTTTTTTCCTTGTTCTGCAACCTTTTTGTATGCTGAGCAGTAGTGCTGTATGCTGTCATGTACATGTCACATTACATGGTCAGCATACCTGCTTTTGATGTTCTGGTCTAGTTGCAATTATTACAAAATTATGGCAAGAAACCTGAAGGCTCTAATGTTTATGTAAATTTAAACCAGCCTGCAGGGTAGCTTTGATTTTACATGGTTCTTTAGTTTCTGGCTTGTTAGTGAAATCAGCAGAAACTTTATTAGCGATGTTAAGCTGTGAGAAAATGCAGTGTGTTTTAATGATGGTGATATTCATGAACCAAATTTATATTTTGGATATAAAGGGTGATTTCCTGCTATAGAAGAAAACCAAAGGATTGACCAAGGCTTAGGTGGAAGAACATGATTCAAATTCAGTGTGGTACTGAAAAGATAGTACTCTACAAGTCTGTTGCCATGTAGCTTTGCCAAGTTGGGACTAGCAATGTGGAGAAGCAGTAAGTTGAAATATAATTTCTCCCCCTTTCCCCCCCGCCCCAGTTCCTACGTCTTCAGTTACCTGAGTATTGTGGTCATCTGAGACTGCAGATATTGTAGCAATTCTTTTTAATACTCCATCATATACCATGCTGATGACTGTTGCTTAATTGTCGCCTGCTACTCAAATACGTGTTAATGCTTTTCATACCAAAAACCACTTTTTGACTGCAATCAGGGAGGGGTAGACATCACTGAGTAGTTGTGTCCATCTGCCAAAGTTTTAATGCAGCCGCTTCTAAATCTGTACAGAAGGATCAAACATGACCTTTTTCTTGTCACTGTTGTTTCTGGTTTGCGCTGTTTCAAACCTTTCAGACATTGTGCTTTTCTCATGGGAGTGGTGTGGCAACAAAATGAGTGCTCACATACAAATTAAAAGGAATTTTTGAATAATCTTTTGCAGAATGATGGGTACTATCTATCTAGAGTCACTTTGTGTCTGAAAATAGGTAACCACAGGCATGATGGAGCAGGCAAACTGCTGCAGATTCAACTTAATCGCTCCCAAATAAAGAATAAGCAGTCAAGTGAAAATAACACCACTCTGTTCTGTAAGTGGCAGGCAAACTGCTGCAGATTCAACTTAATCACTCCCAAATAAAGAATAAGAGTCAAGTGAAAATAACACGACTCTGTTCTATAAGTAGCAATCAGGGAGGGGTAGACATCACTGAGTAGTTGTGTCCATCTGCCAAAGTTTTAATGCAGCCGCTTCTAAATCTGTACAGAAGGATCAAACATGACCTTTTTCTTGTCACTGTTGTTTCTGGTTTGCGCTGTTTCAAACCTTTCAGACATTGTGCTTTTCTCATGGGAGTGGTGTGGCAACAAAATGAGTGCTCACATACAAATTAAAAGGAATTTTTGAATAATCTTTTGCAGAATGATGGGTACTATCTATCTAGAGTCACTTTGTGTCTGAAAATAGGTAACCACAGGCATGATGGAGCAGGCAAACTGCTGCAGATTCAACTTAATCGCTCCCAAATAAAGAATAAGCAGTCAAGTGAAAATAACACCACTCTGTTCTGTAAGTGCTCACCTAGTACATTTCATCAACAAAATGAAACACAAGGACTCTTTCAGGTGTTGTAAAGCAAAGCTTCTGGAATAGCACATGAAATGCAAGAAATAATCCAGAGGTGTTCTCTATAGGTGTGTTTGAAACATATGCATGAGTATTTTGTTTACTTTTTCAGTTTTACTTAGGTAAAGGACAATGTTTTGTCATTGTTCAAATGTTCAGTTTTACTTAGGTAAATGGCCAGGGACACTTCCACTAGATGAGGTTGCTCAGTGCCCTGTCCAACCTGACCTTCAATGCTTCCAGCGTTGGGGTATCTACCACCTCTGGGCAGCCTTCCACTAGATGAGGTTGCTCAGTGCCCTGTCCAACCTGACCTTGAATGCTTCCAGCATTGGGGTATCTACCACCTCTGGGCAGCCTGTGCCAGTGTTTCACCACCCTCATTGTAACAAATTTATTACTTGTATCTGGTCTAAATCCATCCTCTTTTAGAATGATGGGTACTATCTATCTAGAGTCACTTTGTGTCTGAAAATAGGTAACCACAGGCATGATGGAGCAGGCAAACTGCTGCAGATTCAACTTAATCACTCCCAAATAAAGAATAAGAGTCAAGTGAAAATAACACGACTCTGTTCTATAAGTACTCACCTAGTACATTTCATCAACAAAATGAAACACAAGGGCTCTTTCAGGTATTGTAAAGCAAAGCTTCTGGAACAGCACATGAAATGCAAGAAATAATCCAGAGGTGTTCTCTATAGGTGTGTTTGAAACGTATGCATAAGTATTTTGTTTACTTTTTCAGTTTTACTTAGGTAAAGGACAATGTTTTGTCATTGTTCAAATGTTCAGTTTTACTTAGGTAAATGGCCAGGGACACTTCCACTAGATGAGGTTGCTCAGTGCCCTGTCCAACCTGACCTTCAATGCTTCCAGCGTTGGGGTATCTACCACCTCTGGGCAGCCTGTGCCAGTGTTTCACCACCCTCATAGTAACAAATTTATTACTTGTATCTGGTCTAAATCTACCCTCTTTCAGTTTAAATCCATTACTCCTTGTCCCATCACAACGGGCCCTGCAAAAAAGTCTGTTCCCATTTTTCTTAAAGGCTCCCTTTAAGTACTTGGACTATAAGTAGTTGGCTGCAATAAGATCTCCCCAGAGCCTCCTCTTCTCCAGGCTGAGCAACTCCAACTCTCTCAGCCTGTCTTCATAGGAGGGTTGTTCCAGCCCTCTGATCATTTTTGTGGCCCTCCTCTGGACCTGCTCCAAGAGGTTCATGTCTTAATAATCCTTGGTACAAAGAAGTGATTGCTGATGGGAATTAGAATCTTTTGTGTATGTATTCATCTTCATGTTGCATTTTTTACAGACAAAATAACTGGTAAGTTAAATACTAAAACGATTTTGTAACAGTAATATCAAGAAATGCAGTGTACCACAGGGGGTCATAGTTCCTGGCTTCTGATGGAGTACCCTAATCCTTCGATGTTCAATGGCCAGGAGATATGCATCGTGAAACCTTGGAAAGCTTAAGGGAGGGAGAGCTGACTTAAACGTCACAAGCAGGGGTTCCTGTGATCACCCAGGATGCAGCTGAACTCGGGGGTGATTCAGTGATGGTGACCTCCTTCCTTGAAGAGCCAGGGCTTTTGATTGTCTCATATTCTCCCTCGCATTCCTGCTTCTTGAGCTGGTGATTGCTTGTGTGATCAGCAACACGGGAAGGGGCATTTAAACTGCTTTTAAGTCATGTACAGTTCAAGGGGCACAGACACTCCATTTGCACGTAGAGAGATGTGTCTGCATTTAAAACAGCTGGGGTCAGACAGCAATAAGATCCGAGGCATAGGAACACAAATTCTGCTTAGTGTTAACGCTAAGATATAAGATCCTGGGTATAGGAATGCAAATTCTGTTTAGTGTTAACACTGTTTTGTTTGTTTGTGAGACATTCTGGCTTCTCAGGAAATACTTGACAACAGCTTTGAAAAAGAAATTGGAAACATTCTTTATAATGAAAATATTTCAGACTTCACAGGAGTTTACTCAGGAACTGCAGTAGTGCCTAGAATCCATTAAAAAAGCTAAACCTATTTGGAATTGCAGAGTATAGAAGACAGCAGGCATCTGTGATGAAAAATTATATCCACATTTACTCCTTGTAAGAACTGCTTTTAAAGCTTATGGTAGTCATGTGATAATAAAAAATGAAGGGAATGGCATGCAGCTTATCCTGGCAAGAATTCAGTGATCAGTGAAGGCAGAGCTCAGTATGATGCCAAATTTTAGAGTTACATTATAATCTTCTAGAAAGAGAAAAGATTTTGGAGATTTCTAAATATTAGGACCTTTGATCTTCTCTGAAAAACCTATTTACTGTTGAAAACTGCAACATTAAGTGCCTGAAAAATATAAAACTAGGGCCAGCTATATCCCCACCAGACTAACATAGAATCTGTTGCTGTCAGAGAAGGGTCTGGATGTTGGGCTTTGGACCAAACTGGGTTTATCGGGAAGTTGCCAACATTTCTGTTAGTACTGGCCTAAATCCTCACGGACAGCATTTCAGAAGCTTGTGAAAAGAAGAGTTGGAACATAACCCATGCTTTCCAAAACATTCTCAAAAAAGAAATGAGAGCCATTGAGTAAATACTGATGTGCAGTGGGTATAAATCTTTCAGGGCTGCAGATGAAATCCAGTCTGAAAAAATCTTGGGATTGAATGGCAGAGTGTCTGGTTCTATGGGAAGAGGAGTTTAACTGTTCCTGTGTACTGTGAAATATGGCCATCTTCCGTTTTGTTAGGAGAAATTATTTTGACTTCCACAGTCTTTAGGTTTTTAATGAATAAATTTTATCAAAACGAAACTGCTTCACTATTACTACAGTAATACAGAATTCAGTAGATCTCTGTTCATCCCAGAGTGTCAGAGAAAATGTAAGATTTTTAACGTTACACAGCTCCTTGGTACATGAGAAGAGGTGTTCATTTCCCTTCTAGCTCATGACCTATTTAAAAGTGAGCAGTGGGATGTGCTTTGATTTCCCTTCTAGCTCATGACCTATTTAAAACTGAGCAGTGAGATGTGCTTTGCATATCCCTTCTAGTACAACCTCAATTAATCTTAGGTTTTTTTCCATTTTCAACATTTGCTGGAATAATTTTCACATGATTGATCACAGCAACCATTAGGGATGTAAGGTTACAGGATTTTGGAACAGAAAGTTGGTGAGACAACATTATACCAGATTGTTTTCAATGACAAACTGCAAATAAGAAGTATGATGAGCAGTGATATTCTGACTGTTACCGTCTTTGAACTGCAGATTCAAGAAAAGTATAAATGTTGTAATCATTGTTCTAACTTTATGCAGATTCAAGAAAAGTATAAATGTTGTAAGAAAAGAATGGGCTTAAAATCATTGTTCTAACTTTCTTATGTAACTTAGCATTTGTAGTGTTTAAGTGTATTTATAGATCTCTTTTAGGGTCACATACTTTTGCAGTCTCAAAAGTATTTTCAGTATCTTAGGTGATTTTATGGATCTAATGGAAACAAAGATTTAAATTCTTATGAATAACTTCTTGGGTTTTCCTTGGCTTTATGAAATAACTGAGCTCTTTTTAACATATTGCTATATACACTGCCACTTCTCTTGTTAAATTGGTAACAATAAAAGATGATCCACATGGATAAAATCTTTTTCATCCTTTTCGTACGCATAGATTATTCAGGAAAAAATGACATAACCGTGCTTTTCCTAGAGTTTGTTTTATGTAAATACATTTTGGTATCTGAATCTTAACTATCTAATTATTTCTTCCAATCGGAGAAGGGCCCTGCCTGTTTACTCAGTTGTTCATACAGGCATCCTCCCTGTTTGTTTTGTCTTTCATGTGGCACAGTGACTTTAGGGAGAATTAGGTGGCCGGAGAGGGCTGAACCATCTGCCTCCAACAGGGTTCAGTTTTGTGTTGGTGTGGGGTTTGCAGGCAGGGGGGGTGACTTCCTCCCTCCAGCAGATCAAGAGGAGATATGAAAAACTTTTCTTCCTCCTGTAGAACTCTAAACAGAAGACAATTTGTCTCCCATGTAACCCCAACCCTTTTTTTAATCCTTGGTGCAGTAGCCAGGAAATATTAATGGATACCCTTGGCAACTGTAGGGAAATAAAGCTCAGTCATCATTAATGTGTGGTTGCTAAGGAACCATATTAATGTGTGGTTGCTCTGCATCATGAAGAAACTGTTTGGTATTTCCATCTACACACCTGTCTCACCATATTTTCTAAGTGTTGAAGTGAAGCAAATGAACACTTGCACTGAAACATGACCAGTGTCTCACCATTATCGGCCACTGATCATGTTTCATATATGAGCACATTGTATAATCTATTATGTTGGACTGGATCTAATAAACTGAGAAGACGGTCTTCAGATGAATAGATAGAGGCCATGTCATGAAAATTGGAGGTTGGAGAGTTGACTCCCAAACTGTGAAAACTATTTGAAAATTAGTTCAGTTCAGGAATGTCTATGTTGAAATGAAAAAGGCAGGTTTTCACATTTAGGGTAGGATTCACAAAATCACGGGAGAAAAAGAGTATAACAACTAGTCAGACCTTAGTGCAAAAAAATTGTCACAAATTTTTGTTAATTTACAAATTACCCAGAGTCCCCAAGAAATGAAAGGTGCCCCATTCACTATAAACATGGAATTGAAAACAAAGTGCATTAAATATTGTGAGTCTTAGCTCTCTATCCATCCATGTGTACTTTCGAAGAAGCAATCATTTTTGTATTCTCATGCTGATTTATTCAAAGACATAATGAAGAAATATATGTTAATTCATTTAACTTTCCTACCCTTTCTCATCTTTCAAATTGTTGCAGTGAAGTAAAATGTGAGATGGGTGGCTCAGTACAGCTCTATGGTGGATATGAAATTTGGAGAGCACGAAGATACTTGAAAAATGTTATTTTTGAGTATTAGAATGTGTCATGAACTATGACTAGGGACACACAATTATTTTATTTTTTTTTTAAATAGAGCTGGTGTGGACTAAGTGAAGTTCTTTTTGCATTATTCTCAGTTGTCTGTGTGCACTGGACTGTGAATAGGAGGAGCTGGTATAGGAAGCTCTTTCTGTTCCTTAGCCATGAGTACGTCCTGCTGAACATCTTTCTGGGTGACCCCATCAGAGCACATGGCTGGCCTGAAAGAACAGACCTGAGATGACGTGCTTTTTCAAGGCAGGTCCTGGTCCAATTACCAACTAGCTGATCTTTGAAGCCTCATCAATTTCAATAGAGCGGTTCCTGACCCTACAACCTGTTGTGTGACATTGTTTTTAAGAGAGTAATTGTGAGAGTTTCCATAATAGCTAAATGCAAAACTGTCGTGCGTATGATCTAAACATGCTGTGAGAGGAGATATTTCAGGGTGATTACTGGTTTGGTGTAGTTAAAAAAGACCCAGGGTTTTGTGAACCAATAATAACAGATGTTTGTAAACATTATTTGTCACATGCTTGGCAGGGAGAGAATAACAAGACTTTGAAACCTGCATTGCCCTTAGAACAGATTAATGTGATGTCTATAATTTGCCTGACTCACTCACAAGACCAATAAAATGAGAACAGAGGGCTCTTAGAGGAGGAAATTGAAGAGGAGGGGAAGGTGGGGATGGCAGAGGCACATCATTTTAATCAGCGGGGGGAAAAAACCACCACTTGATGGGATGCCTGTTGAGTTTTATGAAACCTTTAACATTTAATAAATAAGTTCCCTGCTTATGTTTAATCAGCTCTCTCTGCTACTTTTCAGTGTGTATAGCACTAATTACAGCACTCTTGTGATGTATTAAGATTCTCTGGATTAGTGGTCTGCAGAGCTGTGGTGTGCCAGGGTACGTGGCTGTTTCATGGAACTGTTGTAAGCAGTGCTTTCCAAGAGATTTTTCAGTTCAGACTTTGAGATGGCTTCAAGAGTCTGTGAGAAGTTTTTAGGTCCAATGGAGTGTTTGGAGCTAAGTTTGAGAACTGTTGCAGTAATACCTATTCCAGAATATGAGCAATAACTTTCTAAAAGATAATGTGAAAGGTTGAATGATACATCACTAAATTGTTTCTATTAATAATTAAATAAATGTTAGCATGATTCATGAATTATTTTCCACCGGTTCTATGAAAAAAGAAAGATGTCTGTCAGCAAACAACTGCTGTATGTATGTTTGGTAACATTTCTGAGGTTCATATAGCAGAGACACAAAATGTGTGGAATAGATTTCACATGCAGCAAGGAAATAGAGATTTAACTACAGCTGAGCAAAGGAATATGGTGGGCACACACACCTGAGTGTGGTCTGAACCAATAATAACAGATGTTTGTAAACATTATTTGTCACATGCTTGGCAGGGAGAGAATAACAAGACTTTGAAACCTGCATTGCCCTTAGAACAGATTAATGTGATGTCTATAATTTGCCTGACTCACTCACAAGACCAATAAAATGAGAACAGAGGGCTCTTAGAGGAGGAAATTGAAGAGGAGGGGAAGGTGGGGATGGCAGAGGCACATCATTTTAATCAGCGGGGGGAAAAAACCACCACTTGATGGGATGCCTGTTGAGTTTTATGAAACCTTTAACATTTATTAAATAAGTTCCCTGCTTATGTTTAATCAGCTCTCTCTGCTACTTTTCAGTGTGTATAGCACTAATTACAGCACTCTTGTGATGTATTAAGATTCTCTGGATTAGTGGTCTGCAGAGCTGTGGTGTGCCAGGGTACGCGGCTGTTTCATGGAACTGTTGTAAGCAGTGCTTTCCAAGAGATTTTTCAGTTCAGACTTTGAGATGGCTTCAAGAGTCTGTGAGAAGTTTTTAGGTCCAATGGAGTGTTTGGAGCTAAGTTTGAGAACTGTTGCAGTAATACCTATTCCAGAATATGAGCAATAACTTTCTAAAAGATAATGTGAAAGGTTGAATGATACATCACTAAATTGTTTCTATTAATAATTAAATAAATGTTAGCATGATTCATGAATTATTTTCCACCGGTTCTATGAAAAAAGAAAGATGTCTGTCAGCAAACAACTGCTGTATGTATGTTTGGTAACATTTCTGAGGTTCATATAGCAGAGACACAAAATGTGTGGAATAGATTTCACATGCAGCAAGGAAATAGAGATTTAACTACAGCTGAGCAAAGGAATATGGTGGGCACACACACCTGAGTGGGTCCTGATTCAAATATCATGTCTGTGTGCAACTGTATGGAGATTGCCAAGAATCCCAAAGTTGTCCAGCTGGATCAGCATGACTTTGCACAGGCTAAAAAATTTGGATTTCCTTTCACCATGCCACACTGATCATTGTAAGACAGCCCCAAATATTAATCCTCTGTATCTGGAGGGGTTATTCTGGGACAGTAAAATTACGCTGTGGCATTGGCACGGCACAACACTGTACTAACATCCTGAAGTTCCTTCTGGATTGAGGCTGTTACCTCTTTGTGTCTCTTCTGAGGAGATGTGGAGCCTGGCCCAGGGCTAGCGTGGGGATCTCTGCACCATGCTTCGCTCACGGGATTAATGTTCAGGCTCTTAAGTAACACTTTCAGGTGCAGTCTGATGCTCTCTGGAATCCTTTCAAAACTAGCTGATAAATAAATTTGAGATGCCAACACTGCTGAACTGAAGGTACTTAAAACCTGGGACCAAACCACAAAAATTACATTCCATGTTGGGTTATTATGTAATTTAGGAACTTGCTCAGACATAGTGAATGAGAAGAACATACACTTGTAGTAAGTAGTTGGTTTTAATGCCTTCTTTCAGATTTCTGTACTTCACATGCAGCTTACTCATTAGACTGTAGTTATAATTGCTGTGTGATTTGTAGCATTTAATTTAGTGCCTGTACAAGCTGCTGCATAGAGTAAAATTCACATGCATGGGTCTGTTTAGTCACAAGGCCAGTAGAGCAGAAACATGGAGCCTGTGTTCTTCTGGCTTGTTTTGACAATGTGCCTGATGTTTTTACGTAAGTCTGTACAAGTCAGTTATTTCAGTCACGACCAGAGAAACTGAGATCCAGTTTACTGACCCATAATGAAAACCTCCTTATGCCTTTGTAACTCTCTTCTGTTAGTCAGACACATCTCCTCCTGTATTGGATGTGAAATCTCTCTTTGCTTAATCTAGTGGAGAGCTGTGATATTGTTATCTGTTTGAAAGTGTGTATTCATAGAATCAGAAAGGGTCTGAAAGGAACACAGGAAATCATCCAGTATCCATGCATCCCGAACTAGAATTACATACGTGAGCAATTCCAGCAGATTTTTTTTCCTTTAAAATATCTATCCCTGTCTGTGCTACAACTTCTCTGTAGAATATATCCCAGTATTTCACTATCTTTACTGTTAAAATGGTTCCCCTTTTATTTGTTTTCTATGCTGTAATTTAAACGTGATTTTTTTTTTTTTCTTCTTACCTGCTGTCTGCAGTGATCTTGGAGAACAGATGATTCACTTCCTTTTTATATATTTGAAAAAGATCCTTAATTTCTGTAACTTTTCTCTTTGCAGCCTCAGTCTCCTCAGTTATTACTCAAAATTGAAGTGGTGGTTTTAGGACTCCAGTACATGCTTAGCCCTCTCTGCCCTCTTGTTTTGAAGAGGCGGGAGAAGGGATTATAATGCCCACAACTACTCACAGCACTTCAGCTCTGGATTTCTAATTGTTAAAGACAATGATGGTGTTAAAGATGTCTGGTTTTGTGTGTTATCAGGACTATTTTGGTATTAATCTTGCCCTTTGACATCTTTGTGTTCTTTTTCAGCTTTCTCTCTTTTTCATAACCTTGGTTGAGAATATTTACTTTATTCCAAATGCAGAAAAAAAATTCTGAAGAGCCTTATTTGATACTTATTTCCATTTGCTAGTGGTCCATTGTTACTTATTCCAAGACGCTTCCACTGCCGATATTTTTGTACAGTCCTTATGCTAGTTTCATTTAGAGCATCTTTTCTGACCCTGCTTTGAAGAACCTTGTTTGTGATAAGGTTAAAAACCATGTTAGAGAAATGGCATATGTTGTTTTCTTCTTCTTGGTCACACACACAGCCCTGTTACAGAAAGGAGATTGTTTGAGCCAACCCAAATTAGCCTAATTTGCTGCTCACTGTTCTTTTTGTCCTTACAAATAATCTTTTTTTTTTTTTTTCCTCATTTACAGTTAAATTTCTATTCCCTTGCTCTTCCTTTCTTCCTCTTCGTAAAGAACCACTGCTTTCAGGGATATTTTGTTTTTCCTAGTTCTATGATCAATACTCCAACAGGGTCTCGGTTTAATCACTTATGAGTGTCAGGCTGGATCGTGGTATGATGGGATGAAACCAAAGAGGTTTAGGCAATTTCAATGCTGCCAGGTTATCTTAAGTATTCTTTAATGTGTTCTTTTCCAATATTAATCTGAAATCTTACTATTTTTTTCTGATTTTAATTAACGATTGCAACTGCTCTTTCAAGTCAAGTCTGAAGGAAAAAAAAAAAGAAAGCAGTGAACATTTTGTCTTTCACAGTATAATCTGCCTCTGGAGATCTCCCTCTAGTACTCCAGCACCTACTTCATCATTCTCCTACTAGTTCAACGATTCTAGAATCTTTTCTTGCTGTCTTTGGTGTCCCTGACTAATTTAAGCCCATTTTATGTCTTGCCAGTTTTGACTTTTGTCCTTTATGTGTTTGTGATATTCTTTTAAATTTGATTGTAGTAATCTGACCTAGTTCTATTTAGAGAGGCTGCCTTCATCCTTCTAACAAGGTAAAGAAATATTTGAGAATTAACCCATTTGGTCTCTTTCTCTCCATTTTCCCACATTGTGACTGTTTGTTATAGGTCAGTATGTGTTTGTCACAGTCATCTTTATTCAAGTCCGTCCTTTTTGTTTTGCTACAGGAAAAAAAGTATCCAAAAACTGAATGCAGAAAGCAGCAACAGGCTGTAACCTATGGGCTTTTTGCTCTCATGTGCCAATTACTAGCATAGAACTAGGTTGTAGAAGGATCAGTGGTCATTAGTCCGAGAAGGAAAGCTTGGAATCTTTGGGGCTGCAGAGACTAAACCTGTGGCTACCAGTATTGAAGAGTTGTATGGCTTTGTGTAACCAAGTGTTGGTGTCTCCTGGGTGTAGGAACTTCTTGATCTGAGCTTAGTATAAGTCTTATTTCTAATGGGGCATTTCCTGTGTGGGCTTACTTGTTTATTCATTCATACGTGTTTTGGCTTGGCACTGAAACTGCTACAACAAATGAAATATATTTGCTGACTGTACTGAGCAAACTTTTGATAATTAGTCTGAGAAAACAGAACTGTTCAGAAATTTTCTGAGCTAAAATGAGTTACTAGGATCTGTTTTATAAACTTGTTAACCATTGGAGTACTTCTGAGCATGGGAAGCCTTTTTTCCCTTTAATGATTTAAATATTGTGCATAGTGCATTACAACATGACTGTGCATAAGGCTTCCTAATGAAGCAGTAGCATAATGTAATTTAGTTGCTGTAGATTATCCATTTGGTGTGACTTCTGTGCAAATGCAAAAGTATCATATTCTTCAAAGCAAATCCACATGAGTTAGAGAATTGTAGATGATGTATAAATAGACAAGTATTTCTATGCAACTATTATTCTAATCACTCTTCCCTCAACTGAAAGATTCACCAAGAAACTGCAAAGGAAGAGGTTTCAAAAAGGTTTGCAATATTTAACAATGGAGTCTTAAGTCCTACAGGAGCTAATCAGTTTGTGCTAGTATATAAAGCCATGATCCTAACAAAAAAGGTATCTATATGTGTAAAAACTGGAGATCCTGTACACTAATGTGGAAAGTGGAAAGATGGGAATTTTATTTTGAATATTTCTGAATTTTGATGGAGAAGAGAGGCTGCCTTGATCTCTTGGCTATGTTAACTGCACCATATTGTGAGCATATGGCTCTTGGCTTTCTCATAATTACCGTCATGAATTGTCTATTCATGAAAAGCTGAATGCCTTCTATTGATTTTGGAGTGAAAGTGCCTGTTTTTCTTGACTGGACAACAGAAAGATGATAAACTCATTACCTGTAGTTTTTCTAATGGCCCATCTTGCTTTGTGGTTTGTACAAACTATCAATTTGAAGCCTTAGGTTCCTTTTAAAAACTAAATCTTTCATGTTTTCTGAAATAAAAGAATCCAGCAAATTCTGAGAAATGTATTCCATCTAAGTGATTTTTTTTTTTTTTTTTTTAGGATTAATTACTCACTAGGAAGACTTAATTAGAGTCTTTGATTTTTGACATATGGTAATTGATGAACTGTTTGGTCCAAGGATTTCATACCAGTGTATGGGGCCTTCACTTGAAGACCAGAGGTTCAAATCTGAATTTTTTATGATGATTATAGGTGACATATGACAGCTGTTCTCTGTTTTACTGGCAATCATCTCTATCCATTTATTAGTCTGCCAATGCCTACATCATAATTATTTTCAATTAAGCAGAAAGTATGTCTCTAGTCCCATGGAAGTTGGTGACATCACTCGTGTTTTCAGTTAGATTTATGTCGTCCTTTGCTGAATCAGAACCTGACTAAGAGGATGACTTCAGCAGAGTAGGCACTAAGTCTCTCATGAATCAGGTCCCTTTGTTATCTTAAAGAAGTTATTTCTTAAAAACATTCCTTGCAGAAAAAAGAATGAGTTTTATGACTTTGGAACGTTTTTTCCTGGTGTTAATGGATAGATAGATGGGCAGGCTGTTGGAAAATTCTGTACCTCTCCATGGAGAGAAACTGCAGAATAAATTATTACTTAACCTAACAATAAAGTTTGGGTCAATTCTTTGAAAATGAATTATTCCTCATTTGAAGGTCATGCTGTAGCTGGTACTGTTACCAGCTCAATGATTAAAAGCTTAGTCATCCCCTTCAGTTTCTCCTGGATTGGTGCCCTGTGTGTGGGAACTGAGTTGGAGCTTGACAGGGACCAATAGGCCAGTACATTGGTCTGTGTATTGATAAGGAGCCTTTTTAAAGAGGAAGATATTAGAAACATTCATTTTGTTGGTTTTGTTCTCTTCAAGAAACAAACTACTACATTTTGAAGCGATTTTTTTTGCACATCAAAAGTAGCTAAAACTTATTTTACTAATTTATCTCCTGAAGGTTTCTCTTTTCTCCTCTCTTCTCTCCTCTTCTTTCTGTTTTATCACAGGAAAAAAACTGTGATAAAGACCTATTTTCATTGGGAAATGAAAACTCAGGGGAACATGGACTTAGGTAGTCATTGTTTCTCTCTGGGTTTCCAGATGCACAGGAGGGTTTTTGTGGTTCCATCACAGAATGCTATGGGGTTGGAAGGGACCTCTGGAGATCATCTGGTCCAACCCCCTGCCAGAGCAGGTCAACCCAGAGCAGGTTGCACAGGAACGTGTCCAGACAGGTTTTGAATGTCTCCAGAGATGGGGACTCCACCACCTCCCTGGGCAGCCTGTTTCAAGTGCTCTGCCATCCTCAAAGTAAAGAAGTTCCTCCTCATGTTTAGATGGAACTTCCTGTGTTCAGTGTTCCTGTATTCCTGTGTTGGCTCTAGACTTCTCTTCTAATCTCTTCTATCAGACTCTCTTCTAATCTCTTTTCTAAACAAAGACATAATGTGTTTAGTTGTTGGAGGTCACATCTCTCGGTGACGCTCCAGCATTCTCTGTATTAACCTAATCCATGTCCCACTCAGAGCAAGCCTGGAGCTCAGTGAGTTTCCATTCCACGTGTGATTTTTTTATCATGAGGACTGACAGAAAGGAGCACTTGAGACAGAAGAGAAGACTGCTTTGAGCTGCACCTTTGCAAAGCTTTCCAAAAGCTACTCATTAGTCCCTGCATGTTTTGCTGAAGTGCTGAGTAGTAACGTTAACAAGGTTTTGCACAATGTGGTTCTTCTCAGGTACAAGCTCTCAGGGGAAAGAAGAGGAAAACATCTCTGTTGGAGGAGTAAAGCAGCTTCATTTGGAAGCGATGATAATGATCCCATTATTTCCAGAGGGGAGTAAGGAGTGTTGCGTTTCCTCCAAGTTGACAGCAAGCCACAGATCCTAACCTCTCTGGCACAACCAGTTTGACCCTGAATTTCCACTTGGGGGGGGAAAGGGGAGTGTACCCTTTTATTCAGGCAGCCAGCGATGCACCATACTCCTGCAGCAGCACTGGCCACACAGCAACCAGTGGGGAAGAAGGTGCCTCGATGCTCTA
The DNA here is from genome assembly GCF_001431845.1 of Calidris pugnax. Taxonomy (NCBI): domain Eukaryota; kingdom Metazoa; phylum Chordata; class Aves; order Charadriiformes; family Scolopacidae; genus Calidris; species Calidris pugnax. The sequence continues at coordinate 7,623,089 of NW_015090828.1, read as the reverse complement.
GTTGCACAGATAGTGAGCTTTTACTCCCCTTAACTTATAATAAATTGTTAGTTGGCTATGTAGTTTTCTCACACTGGTATATATATCCATTTATAGCAGTATTTTTGCAATTTACTGAAACTGCCAGTTTAGCCAGGTCAGACAAAATGTGTATTTTAGTTTTGCTAGTTACTGTCTCATTACTGTAAACTGTCCCGATTATCATCATTGACATTGTCAGTACATAGTTTATGTACTTATCGGCAGCCAGATACACATCTCTCATTCTCTTTTGAAGGATTCTCACTAATTGACATATGAACCTCCTAGCAGATGACAAGCACAAGTCCCTGCTAAGGAGAGTTGCCAAACGTACCAAGTTGTCTGACAACCTATGTGGCACTGGTCCAGAACTATCAGAAAGTTTCCTTGCAGTACAGCACCTATTGAATGCAACATACAGATGCTATAGAAAGGATTTTGTTACAAAAGAAAAAATAATGTTCTTATAGAGATAGTATTTCTCTTTGTTATCTGAGGAGACAGTAATTATCAAAAATTTCCAGTGGGAATTGTTATTATGTGGTTGGATTTTTGGCAGCTTCCTATTCTTACTGTGGCATTAACAGGCTGAATCAGCAGCAGATTGGAATGTATTTCATTGCCGTTCAGAAACCTGAGTTTTCAGGGTTAGCTGTTTGATGCAGTGCTCAAAAGAATTTCAAATATTTTGCATTTGGGATATTTTTCTATGCTGAAGTGATTGATGAGACTGATTTTAAATCTGGAAGTTGGCAATCTGTGACTGCTTAACAAGGACAAATTATTTTTGTCAAAGTTAGAAGAAGAGTGTCTAAAAAGCAAGAAAAATAGGTAATAACAGACATTCCACAGCTGCTGTGTGGGTGTTGTAAGTTGAATAAGTATATGGAATGCAGGTATATGCATTTGCTAAATATCTTTTTTGGGTGGGTTTTTTGTTGTTGTTGCTAGTGTATAAATAGCACTTTAGCATGGAGAATATTCTTCTGCTAACGTTTCCTAATACAGATTCCAGTTTGGTCACAGTTCTGTAGAGAAAATGTGGGATGAAGAACGTTGAAATTTTGTTGGAGACTTGGACATTTTTTAAACAGATTTCTTTGGTTTCAGTGGATGGTTCCTAAAAAGAACCAACGAGACAAACAAAAAAACCCACCACCATGAAAAAAACCCCATAAACAAACCCCTAACAAAATAAAAACCCCACCAAAAAGCCACCCTATCACTCAAAAAACCCCCAAACCCAGGAAATAAATGGCTTCTTAAAGTGAGGTAGGTGTGGTTCTTACTGATAACGGATTAGCACAAATGAGGCTTGAAGTGAAGGATTATTTAGCTGTGAAAGAACATGGTTGGCAACCCACAGGTGCTGTGGGACTGCGTGTGCAGAACCTTCTTCTCCATAGCACAAGCTGCAGAGTGAGTGCACAGTACAGCTGGCCCGGCCAGAGCCTCCAAGCAGTCTGAGGGCTTCTAGTAGTCCAGATGGCTTTTGTTCCTGTTTGGGACTGCTGTGCTTTTCTTCTCCACTAGATGACTCCTGTGGTGGGTGCTATTCGTTCCATTTCCATAATCTTTAAAAAGGGTGAGATTTCTTTTTTACTGCTCTTGAGAACATCACGTACATTTAACAAGTTTTTCTGATTGCAACAGTCCCATATAATTATGAACACTTTCTGCCTCTTCCTTTTCCATTCCTTTCTCCCACTTGCCTGTTTGTGCTTAAAAGAGCAAAAAGCAGAACGTGTGGCTAAAATGAGGTATCCCTCTGCTCACATGTTTGTTTTCTCCTTTCTATATGGTTTCTCTAATCTATTTATAGCATGCCCTGTTTCTGTTATCTTGTGCCAGGAGCAAAGCGTCCCTCATGTTAGGTTTGTGCCGTGCTTGTTTGCTGAGGCTCTGATCCCAGCTGCATCCCACAGCAAGTTGTGCCAGCAGGGGATGGACATCCTTTACCTTTCTCTTAAAGAGCTCATGTTGCAGAATAAGAATATGGTTCACAGATTGATAAATTACTGAGGGAGGAATCTATGCAGCTCACTCTGAAACACAGAAATACACAACTGCAACTCACATTTGGGCTGAAAGAGGTTCATATTAGAAATGTTGGAGCTTTTTTCCTGAGCAAGAATAACTTTTCCGATACTGTGTAAAAACTGACAATTGTAATAAGATACAAAAGATTTGTTGCCTTTCAGAAGGCAGTTATGCTTCTTAGCTTTGAAGATGAGGTCTCTGAAGGATTACACTTTTTAAAAATTCTGTTCAGTTTCCAGAAGTGATGTTCTAATAATAATCTAAGATGTAAATTGATTAGACAGTCATTGAGTGTGATTTGTCATTTTAGCAGTGAGGTATTGTCTTTTGAAAAAAGTTAAAATGCTGCATTAATATATCACAAGAATAATCTAGAAGAAAGGAAACATATCAGAAACATATCAGAAAAGTTATTTTCATATTAAATAAACTTTCCAAGACAAAAGAACTCCACTGCAGTTTTTATATAAATGTAATTCATAGTCTTGAAATTATAAGAGATTATGTCAATTGTACAGAGGCTTAGGGTGAGCACAGAGAGAGTATAATTTACTGCGTTCTTGTCTCAGCAACCCAGGAAGTTACACCACTCATCCAGAATTATAAAAAATAAGCACTCTGGATACTTGTAAGTCTTAGAATTTGTGAGTGTGCTGCAAACAAAAGACTAATACTGTAACGAGATGGAAGTAATTAAATTTAAATGTATTGGACAATACTTAGCTAGTTAATGAAAGAAATACCTAAACTTTAAAAAAACCCCAGATAATCCAGAAATATAAAAAAAGACTCTGTTGTTTATGTTATGGTATTTTGTTCACATTTTTTTGCAAAGACTTATATAGCAGTTTCCCCTTGATTTGAGGGGATTTGGGATCAAAACTGAGTTTAGTCAAATCGTAATTAACAATGGAAAATCTTAGGCTTAATAGTAACATGGTATTCGTCTCAGAGGAGTAACTGCTGGTAAGTCTACAGTGCTTAAGTATTCAGCTGGCTGAGCACATGAAACAAAGTCTCCGCATTAAATGTGGGAAAAATGTGGGAAAACCCAAGTTTTTAAATGCTATGTGTGTTGAGATGGTTTCTGCTTGAGAAATTATTTGGTCATGTGAAGTATAGTACTGCTTAAACTGACGTACCTGGCCTCATTTTACTTAATGAGGCCTTATGAAATGAAATCTAAGATACAAGGTTGTCTCTGTGGTAGTAACTTCAATTACGATTGCTGAGCCTCTGTTTCCGTCTGCCATCTGTTAGTTATTCCTTGACAGTTGGTGAGAAAAAAAGTAGTCTGTTGGAGAGGAAACCAGGGGACAGAGAAGCTGAGGTTTCTTTCCATGTTCTGTGACACCTGGGATGTTGGAATCCATCTTTCCCTCTTTATCAGGAGGGGCTACTGTGTCTACTTGTGAAACCACAGGCCCTCAGAAGATCTTAGCCCTCAGAAGATCTTAGGCCTCACAAGGCTGGGGCCTGCTGGCCATGTGTACTAGTCTGCTGTATCTGCGATTCCTTCTGCTTGTTGCCTTTAACTTTGCTGCTACCTCTTTCCTTAAGTTGGCATTCCTGACTTTTAACTTACTTTTCTTCCTCCTTGTCCACTTACCTACCCATCTTTCCTTTGTTTTTTCCACCTAGTGTATGTCACAGCCTATACCCAAATCACAGCCTCTCTCCTTCTGAAGAGCACGGGGAGAATATGTGGGGACTGGAGGAAACCACTTATTTATATATTGACTGGTCATAATTGACAAATTTCTGCTGTGTGACATGTAGCTGTGTTATTGTGGAGCCTTTTCTCTTTAGAGGCTGGGAGAAGGTAGGCTTCTGTGCACAGCCTTGCTCATGGCTGAGGCTGTGAGCAGCAAAGGGGCTGTCTCTGCAGGAAGCTGATAGAGGGGACCAAAGCACTGGTAAGCATTGTGAGGAGAAATATGTGTGGCAAGCATCAGGTAATATATAAGGAGCGTGCCTTCTGATGATAAATAGGCTTTGGTGAGATACAGATAGAAAAAAATAAAAGAGCCTACAAACCACAAACCATCAGGCTTCCAAAAGCTCACATGGCAATTACAGATAATTGCTTTAATTCTGTAGAGTTCTGCTTTCATTTTGTGAGAAGTAGCCAGACTGTGTACTGAGAGGCTAACTGGAAGAATAGTATGTGATTACTTCCATATGATGTCTTGTAATTAGTACAGAGAAATAGCTCACTTGCTTAAAGAATATATTTTAGAATCAATTTAGTTAAAATTGCTTTTTCACATTGAGCTTGTGACATAGGCTTAAAGTTAAAAAGTGTTTTCAGTGTGACAAAACAAATAAGGAAGAGATGGAGATACTGTCTCCTCCTCCACCTTGCCTACCCTGGTGCACTTACACAACGTGGCTTCTTTGTCAGAGCAGTCTCCCGGGATGATGGAGTCTGAGTTTTCTTCTCTCTGAAAAGTGCCCTAACCATTATGCTGTATTTTGCACTTCCTCTTTGTTGTTGCACCTGCAACAATATTAAGGCAAGCAAATTTTAAGTCAATTCTTCAAAAAATGGAAATAATATATTTTCTCATGAAAATACTGCTCAGACTATAATAACATGGGGAGAACGTTTTCCTTAGCCTTTAAGGTGAAGGTGTCTGAATGAATCTTTTCTGTAAACAAACAAAGCATCGAATAAGAAAAAACAAATAACCATCTCCAGATATCTGGTGTGATCAGTTTTACCCCAGCCTACTCATTCATCAAAATTATGAACAGCCAAAAGCAGGTTTTTCTATAATGAAAAATACTATACAAGCTAATGCAGAGCCAATTGTTTCTACACTTTTCCCTCACCTGCATTTTGTGGTCTGTTTTTTCTTCACTAAGTTTTTCCAAACTTAACTGGAAATTGACCTTCTGCATGGGGGGGAGAGAAATCTGCTAAAATATTTCCTCTTCCCAGTGTGTCAGATTTGTGGAATAAGGGCTAGTTAGCTTTGCAAGATGACAAAGTTTTCCATGTCCTGAATAGTGGGAGCATTCTGCATTTCTGCTTTCTTTCATATTTAGAGATCAAGAAAACTGTATTACCAACCTTATTCCTATATATGAAATGCACTGTGAGGTTTGCTGTCACCTGCTATGAGACCAGGAAGACATTATCTCCTACTGATTCAGTTCAACTATAAAAACTGGAAGTTGGCATGTAAATTAAAGTGGAGGTTTAAACTACTGTTAACAGACAGTAGTCTCTTGAGATAATAGATGTACTAGGCAATGCAGTTTAATACTGATATCGTTCTTGAAGGAACTATTTGTAATGCCTTCAAAAAAACAAAATCACTTGGTTCCATGAATTCTGAAATTACTTGTGTTTATGAATACAACTATGAGGATGTCTGTTGCTTAAAAAAATATTCAGAAGTTTTTCTCATTTTCTGCTTCCTTGTTAGTGAAAATTCAGATCTGGTTCATCTCTTAGAAATCTATTGTTTGGTGTTCACAAATAAGCAATCATGTATAACTGATGAATGGACATGTGACTTTGGGACCCAAAACTTTGAATTTCTTCTGTGAAATGAATGAAATTCTTCAGGTTTTAGACACTGGTTACAGGGTATATCACTTTTATAGCTGCTGTGTTATACTGCGTATTTTTGCAGTATATTGGGTCATACTCTTGGGCTGGTGACACAATTCTGTGAAGACGATGTGAAATTCTCTGAAGCATAAGGAGGAATAGGAATGTGAGATGTTGTGGCTGTCAGTACTGTTGGAAGGGATGCATCTTGACAAAAACCCAACTGTTCAAACCTTTGCCCCTGACGTTTGCTTCTTGTATAGCATAAATCATCTGTTTTCTAGTATAAATCATCTGATAAGAGAACTATTCTGATTTTCTCAAAGTATATTCCGTGCAAAACGTAACATGCTAATCATTAGCTGTATACACATTTCTTACATTTATTTTATAAAACTTGTAGTATTTATGCTTTTTGTATTTCATTTTACACTGGTAAAAATTAAATTGCGTTCTGCATTGAAGTGCCATCAGGGGAGATGAATAAAAGTTCTAATCTAAATAGAATCCATGTATAGGTAATTTCTAATTTTTATAGGAATGTTAAAACCAAGAAATAAAGTTCTGTATTTGCAGCATTTCTTGACAAATACTGATGCTGTAAATTATACAGCTGTTCTTCCTTTGTATGGATTTTGTAGTACTCACAGCGATTTATAGGTCCAGAGTGCAGCTGCTGGAAGTCATTTATTCTCAGTTCCGTATTAAATCTATCATATACAAATGCATTAACATTCAGTTCAGAGCTCAAGGGCTTACAGCTTTTTCTTTCTTGCTCTGAGTTGCTGTCCTGTAAGTGTTTGCAAGGTGTGCAGAAAACAACATTAAAAATCTTAAACTGATATGCAAAAAAAGAGGAAACAGTATTCTCCATGATAAATACTCAAAAGAAGCTCATTTTGCAGTTTAAGCTGAACAGCGAAAACAAAACCTACTGTTAACATTTCTGAAATTGGTAATGCTAATGAGCTTGTTTTGATGGATTACCACTTCAGTTGCATTTGCTTGAGTGCCACTCTTTACGCATGTCAATCGTACGTGTCTTCATGTTACAGAAACTTAATATTCCTTGCAGTGTTTGAATTGTGTGCATCTTAAGAGAGTGTGTGAGGATATGTCATTCATTTACTTGATTCAGCTTGTTTTACTTTTGAGGGTTTTTTTAATTAGAAAAATAGGAAAGTAGCTTCTTTTAAATATTTGGGAGGTATTTATAATGAATGTTTAAAAATAGTCAAACTGTAACTGGAGTTTGACAGAAGCATAGGAGCAAGGGCAATGAATATTTGTTGAGCATGCAATCTGTGCAAAAATAGCAGTTGGAACAGGCTGTCTGATATGAGTCGTGTACCTGTTTATTGTTAATGATTTCACATCTTTCATATTGAGATATTAAATCTAGGAAAATTGAACTGTGCTGTGTTCAAGACCAGGAAAAACTTTTACCTAGGGGAACCTGAGCTGATTTGTTGGAGAAATAGATCCTGAGCTCTTCTGACAGGTGGAATACTTTTAGACATTATTATATATATAACTGCATATCGGTGAAAATGTTAGTGGACCATGTATAACATGACTTTTCACTATTAATAGTTTTACTGTAGATGTAGCTTAATACCACTAAGGCAGAGAATGAAACAAGTTTTCAATCTAATCAATATTCCCCGAATCCCCTTTAGTTTTAAAATCTCAGAAGAGAAGCAAGTAAAAAATAACAACATATGGTATTACGTGAATTTAATAGAATTGCAGAAATAAATAACTGTGGATAAATGTCATTCTGCCACATTTTTAAATGAGTCATCTTCCATTGAAAAAATCCCAGGCCAAAATATTTCCTTAAAGCTTTAACAGCTTGAATATACATTAATGTTAGTAGTTCATATTTTCCATACCTTTGAAATAACTACCATATGAAAGATCTTGTATTGAGTCTTGCTCAATATGTTTTACTTTGGGGTTTTTTGTGTGTGAGTGATTACAGAATAGTTTTAAACTGTCACTTCTCTCAAATGCCAGTTTTCAGGTGTCTTTACTCCTATGAAAGAAGCTAGGTCCTGCTTTGGAGTATCTTCTGAACTTCCTACTTCTGCAAGCTCCATGTTCTGCGTTGTTTGCCTTGTATTACTTTATTTAGACATGTATGCACAAATCCCTTCTCTAGTCTAGTGAAAACTGTGATAGATTGCTTTAGTATTAAACTTTACATTAGAGTATAAATTTTCTTGACCACCGGAGCTATGTGTCAGTCTGAGCTCTCTTCTCTCAAGGATGGACGTTAACAAGCGGTTTGTTTAGCTGAAAGCATAAGATGGAATTTTAAACGACGTAGGTCAAGCTAACCCTAACTGATACAACATGCTCCTAAAACAAATAATTACACATATCAGCCGTTTAGCTTTCTGGAAAGAGATCTCCAAGTCACATTAAGAACTAAGCACTGAAAACAAAGCAAGTCTAGATAGTAAAAGAAAGCGATACCATGAAAACACTGGGCTTCTGAAAATTTTAAACCATATTTGATGGCAGCATAAAGACAAGGTATTCCTGAGATAGAAACGTTAATGAAGAAAAACTGATTGCTGCTTTACACCTTAAATTATGTAAGAGAACTGTAGGCTGCTGCTGTCCTACTTCTGGGTGTTTCTGCAGTGACTATCCTATTTTCAGGTGCTTGGAATCAAGTAAGGTTGGTATATCATTCACTCCTTCCCATCCATTATTTTGTCATCTTCCTTACACTTTTTCACTCTCACTGTTTTATCTCCCCCATTTCCTGTTTTCCTCTCTTCAAATTAATCTATATTTCTGCTTTATTTCCTTCCTCTCTTTTTCCTTACTGTTCTCTCCTTCACTTCATTAGCCATCTCCTGCTCTTCAAGATTTGACAAGATCTTCTAGAGGTTCTTAAACTCAGATCTGGTGTTTAATGTGGGAGCCTTCTTGCTGATGAATGTTTCCTGCTCTATTTCCAGGCATGCTCATTTATGACAAATGTGACCATAACCGTACTAGGAGAAAACCTTTGTGAGCTAATAATTAAGTGATGTATGTTTGCAGAAAAGGGATTGCTGGGCTCAAAGAAAAATTCTTACAGGGAAAAATTGCTTTGCTACCTTTCAAAATCAGCTACTTCATCTAGGAGACTGATAGTTAACAGAGCAGGGTATTAGAAGCGTGGGGACCCAGTTCTGAAATAATGGATAGAGAAGTGACAACAAGGTGTTGCTCTGTCATCTGTAATGGGGCTGAAGTTGCTGAAGCATATGAGACACAGCATATTGAGCAGTAGTTGCATTCTGATGCAACAAAGTCATCAAAAGAAACTGAATCTTCCCTATCTGAACAGCAAATTCCTGAAAAACATAAGTAAAATTTAAAAGCTGGGATATTAACTAGTCATGGGCAGTTTTTAATACTTTGTATAAGATAGCTTTGCTTTTCTGTGGTATTATATGTCAGTTTGAGTATGAGTAATAGTAAATAGGTATAGATGCAGAGAGAAAGTTGCAAAACTTCATTTCTAGTGGGAATCTCAGTCCTGTAAATCTGATGCCAGTTTTCTCTAAGTTGACTGAAAGTTATGGAAAGTGTGGCATCTTCCTAGAGGCAGAGGGTATTAGGGCTTAGTCCTATGATGACATTGACATGTGTTTGCACTGGAACACTTCACATTTTGTGTATTCCTGCGTAAGACTGATGCAAATAAAGTCTGCCCACAGTTTATAGCCATATGGAGTATAGGTATTTTGTGTGTGTTTGCAAAACTTCATTTCTAGTGGGAATCTCAATCCTGTAAATCTGATGCCAGTTTTCTCTGAGTTGACTGAAAGTTATGGAAAGTGTATATATATGGTGCATATATACTCTGTGTACACACTGTAGTATAGTTCAGGACGAGCTGCATAGAACTGCCAATGACTTCTGAAGTCAGGAAAAATACATTTGGAGGCCAGTTAAGACTTTTTTAGTAGAAAGTTAGCTTGGAATTCCTGACATTCAAACACATATTGTGTTGCTGTTTTGTAAACAGATTCCGGATTTTGTCTTCAGACCTGGTCAATCTATAAGATACATCTTCTAAAATGGCTTACTTCTGTTATGCCAGCAAACACTGTTGTGTGGGGATTATCAACATTCAGCATTGTCAATCAGAGAAATCAGAAAGGAAATAGCTTTAGATTTCTGGAGTGTAACAGTGCTAATTTAATTCATGTCCAGTTTGGACTGGAGTCATACCTGGAAACCTGTGTATTTTTTAAAAAATGCAAAAACGTGGACAAACTGGCTTTAGAAATACATGCTTTCTGTGAAGAAGCAGATGGGATATTTTTAAGAAGAGTTTCCAGTGAGTTTCCATCCCTATGACACTGGAAGCTCTAATAATTTGCTTTCTAGAGTACTTAAATCTGTCAGTGACTGGGGAAGGGAACAGACGGATTTTGATTCTGTCAATGAGAAATGCACAAAGATGTTTTTAAACAAATTTCTTTGATTCAGCACTGTCCTGAATCCACTGGCACTCCTTCTCGGCGGTGTTTCACTTGCTGGGAATGCACGTGAGGTGACCTTTCGTGGTCAGTGTGGTACAGCTCCAGCAATGGTTTGTTTGTGCTAAGGAAGCCATTTTCCCGAGTCAGGCGTTTTCCCCATCTGTGTCTGTCTCTTTTGCCCTTAGAGTCTCTTGTGTAGGCCATCAGGTTCAGAGGTGTAGTTAAGAGTCTGATGTGGAGGAAAGGGGTCATTAGGTCATGGTGTTCAACTTCTGTAAACTTAGTGTTTTGTAGAGCGGGCAGGGTCGGCTTTATGATAGAATTCATGACAGGCGATCCCTCCTGATGGGAAATGCTTCTGAGTTCAGAAGAAGGTGCTGTGGGGACTGGCCGCTCTCTGAGGCGGCAGCCTCACCACCTGGGGCCTTGAAGCACTGCCCTGCATCCAGGTGAGCCAGCCATGCCAGGAGATGGTTCTACCAAGAGCCCAGACCACCAGGAAAGTTTGTGGTGACAAGGAGGGTCAGAGGACAAGCTGGGAAGTCAGTCCGTGGATTGGGTTGAGGGTGAGGCCTGTTGGGAGTAGCCAGGGAAGAGACAGCCCTGTGGTGTCTCAGAAGCGCTGTGGTGACAGGGCGGGATGGAGCTCCAGGGGTCCTCTTGGTGAGGCCTCACCTCAAGTACTGTGTCCAGTTTTGGGCCCCTTACCACAAAAAAGACATTGAGGTGCTGGAGAGGGTCCAGAGAAGGGCAACAAAGCTGGTGAGGGGTCTGGAGAGTAAGTCTTATGAGGAGAGGCTGAGGGAGCTGGGGGTGTTCAGTCTGAAGGAGGCTGAGGGGAGGCCTTATCGCGCTCTATAACTACCTGAGAGGAGGCTGTAGCAAGGCGAGGGTCAGTCTCCTCTCAAATCACAGGAGATAGGACAGAGGGAAATGGCCTCAAGTTGCGCCAGGGGATTTTTTTGTCACAGTTAGGTTGATGTTTGGACTAGATGATCTTTAAGGTCCCTTCCAACCTAGAAGATTCTATGATTCTCTGATTGTAGGTCAGCCTGTGGGCTGAGGTTTGGACTGGGGGCCCATGGACAGGCAGGGGGGACGGCCTCAGGAATATAGTTTAGTGATTTTTTTTTTTTAAATTATTTTTATTGCTTATTTCTTATTTATTTTTTTGTCACAGTTAGGTTGATGTTTGGACTAGATGATCTTTAAGGTCCCTTCCAACCTAGAAGATTCTATGATTCTCTGATTGTAGGTCAGCCTGTGGGCTGAGGTTTGGACTGGGGGCCCATGGACAGGCAGGGGGGACGGCTGTGGCTGAGCTGGAGACCATCAGTCCTGTGACATAGCTCAGACAGGGACTGAAGGTCCCAGAGTGAGCTGAGCTGGGGCTCTGGGGCCCACGGGTGAGGGTGAATGGAGGCCCCACCTGAGGCTGGGCAGGGCTTTTGAGGCCTAGCAGTGCTCTCAGGGCCCCGACAGCTATAAGACTTTAAAACCTGCGTGGAAGTATTATCTTGGACAAGCTGCCACAGCTGAAGAGCAATATGGCAGTTAGTATCAACCCCAGATCTTTTATCACTTCCTTGTCTGTGAGATATTTTCTTCCAGTCAATAAGACTACACAGTATTTCTGAAATATGTAAACTGGAGCCATAGCCAGATAAGCAGTGAATGAATGCACTCAGAAGAATTTGAGCTTTGTTATTGTTTTTGAGTCACCAAATGCACACAATTTGGCAGTCACTTTTGACTGAAAGCTGAACGCTAGAGCCCAAGTATAAGCTGTGGTAAAAAGTAACTCTGTAGTAGTATGAAATTTTGGGGGTTTGTGAGTCTGTGTTTTTCTTAGATATCTAATTCAGTTCAATGGCATCTGTCTCTGCAGAGAGTCAGCTGGGGGACTGCGGCACACTTTATTTGAAGCTGTCTTTGTGAGCCTTATTTTGACTGCAGCCAGTGCAAAATATGGCAGTGTGATTTATACCCCCAGTGGTGCCTGGATCCCATGAGCTGTGCTGATATGAATACTTAGTGAACAAGAGCTGGCTTCCTGGTGTATTGTGCTGTCAAACCTTGATTGTATTAAGCATGATAAAGAGCAGATTTTTTTTATTTTATTTTATTTTTCTTACTGAGATAGTGCAACCAAAGCTTAACTGTGACGGTAGTTTTCAAGTTTTCTATTCAGAATCTTCTTGTCCGTTCACCATGTTTGGCTGGAACAATCCAAAGCTGGGAATCTGTGGCTATCCATTCATTTTGTGTTCTTATCAGGGACAGACAGGTACAGGTAAGACAAAGACAGAATGGTATGTCCCAGGGGGGCTGGGACAGCAGCCTGGGGAAGTATCACTCTTAGATTGGGAATGTTTGGAGACAGGATTATCTTTGATCTCAACTGGTCTCATATAACATATCCAGAGCTCAGCTGCTGAGTTAGTATGGAAGAACACATTCCAGACTATCAGAAATAGTCCACTAGTCTAAAAAGAATTTGGAATAAGAGGAAAGTGGTGAGCTAGGAAGTAAAAGAAAAACAGGCTAAAGCTCAGTATCGTAGCTGGATGAACTACAGATGCTCATATATTATGATATGAAGAGAGAAGTAGTAAGAAATGGTTTGGAAAATTTCTTTGTGGTCGTATTCGTCTTGTGCCTCTGTGGGTGGAAGATGATCCGTCCATACTTGCAACAATCTCTGAGTAACGCAAAATTTGGTCATAGTATGTGTTCTGTGCCTCTTGTTCTGGCTGTGTTTTAGAGATACTTCAATCCTTTATGTACATACTTTTCCCTGTATGATTCAGACCTTTAGAAGTCTACAGTCTTAGTTTGGAAACTTGTCTGAAAAGCGTGCAAGTCATTCAAATTTAGCATAGTGCCCATCAACTTGTTTAGAACTGTGATGGTTCGATAGTTCAGAGGAGAATGTTAACACTCTGCTTGTAGTTCTCAAGTGATATGTTCTGTCAAAGGATGACTTAAAAGAAACTATACTTTCTCAGTGTTGCTTTCTTGTGTTTCCTAGTGGTATATTCTCCTTGACAAGTAAAAAAGGGATCAGATGGTTTCTGTGTTTTTCTCTCCAGAGGAAAAATTTTACAGGCTATGGGTTAAGAATGTGTTTATAGAGACTAAGTTCCTACCTCAGAGGACTAGTTACATTATTCTGATAATCCACGTATGCCAAGATTTGATAGAGAAGTCATTCAATTATAGGGTTTATTGGCCCATTTGTGCAGAAGATGAGACTAAGATTATCAACTCTCTCTTCCTGTTCACATCAAAAATCTTGGAGGAATTAATTTTTCATCAAGATGGAAAAGAACAGTGACCCTACAGCTTCTTTTGGGGCTCTCCAAGGCTCTCAACTGAACAACAAAGTTGAGTTTCATTGGTCTAAGCATTATGTTTTTTAAAAAAGTGCTATTCAACAAAAGTGAAGCTCTTCATTGATGAGTTTACCAAGACTGTGATTCTGAAACTGTACACAGTACTGTGCAGAACAAAACATTCTGTCTTTTAGAAACAGTAATACATCAAATTTTTTAGACTGTTTCTGGGCAGGTTTCCGGATGCCGTGTTACTGACTGGTCATTACTGGCTTTGTGCTACTGGCTTGCCAGTTTTGGATTTCTTACGAACCCCTCATTCCTGATTAGACAATGCTGTTTTAGAGGGAGAATGTCAGACATTTGCATTTGGAAGGACTTCTGAGTTTGATTGTTTGCATGTGATGCAGCAAAGTAAGCAATGTTCAAGAACGGAAGGCAGCTAGGCTGAAGTGTTGGATTTACTTACTGTTGTTATCTCTAGGTCTGTAGGTTCATTTCAGCACAGGAGAAAAGGGAGCGTTCTGTTGCCTTGTAATTTAATTGTAGGAAAGGTTAGTTTCACTAGTTAGAACAAGAGTCTGTGTTTAACAATAAATAACACTTTTTGCTGAGAGCGCACTAGAGAAATTGTAGGTGCTTTACCAAGATTGGAGGTGCACTAGTATTTGGATTTGAGCACACAATTGCCCAATGACTTCATTGGGCAATGAAGTCATTCCTGCATAGTCATGATTCACTGATATACTGGTTTATTGAAAATATAAAAATATGTTAACATTAAGAAAATAACTCAGTTTTCTGCTTCAGATGATCAGCTGGTTAGACCATTGTCTGCTTCTGTTTAAGGCTCCACTTCTCTCTCTCTCCCTTCCTCCCTCTCTCATTTGTGGTGGATTTTTTTGTTTTGTTTTGTTTGTTTTTAACTGTAGCCCTGAGATTTCCAAGTTAGCCTGAGGAAATAAAGTGCAGTCCTGTGTCCAATGCATATCTAGCAGTAAATGAGATTTTAAAAACATCGGACTGGTTCATTTAATATTGAATGCTCTTTTCTTCAGCTAAAAACTTATAAACTTTAGGAAGTGAGAAGTAGGTACTGTGATGCTTTTGTAAATAATGCATATAGAGCCTGATGCAATGCAAAGGAAAATAATTAGAAAGACTTCAGCTTGCTTTAGAGCAGGCTGCAAGCAGTTTTGTATGCATTTTGTTGTTCATACTTCATTGTGCCTCTTCTCATCATTTGAAGCTGGTGCCACAGGCTTTTATTGTTCTGATGTGCTATTTTCCCTTCCTTTCTTTATTCCCCACCCTGAATTTAACTGTCTCCTTCACCCAAGCCATTTTGCAAATACCTACTAGTTTGGTTTTTTGTTGTTGGGTTTTTTTTTTCCCCCCAAAGGAACAAGATGCAGAAGGAGAGTTGGGAGAATATCTAGAGTAAAATAGGATGAGACAGGAGTCTCCTTACAATCCTGATGTTGACTGTATGGTTATCCCAAAATCCATAACTTTCAGCTGTGCAAATAACAGCTTCCAAGCTTGGTTCCTAGCAACAGTTAAATCTGATTTGGCAGCTCTGTTGAATTGTGTGTTACTTGTTGTCCGGGTTGGCATGAGACAGTAGGGTTTCAAGGAGATCTGGGTGAAGAAGGGAGGAACAGGATGAGTGTGGTAAGATCCATGAGTGCTTTAAGTGTATACGTAGCAGGGACAGAGGGAAAACAGGCAGTGGCACTTCACAGCGATGGCTTCTCTCAAGCACCTTTTTCATTTCCACACCTTCCACACTCCCATGATTACAGGATTCTCATCCCTGACCTGCTGTTCCTTTCTGCAGTGTGCTTAGGACATGTGCTGGTAGGGCAGGAAAAAAAAAAAAGCAGGAAATCTGTTTAGATGCAACAGTTACAGAATTCCATGCTTAATCCTGTCTGCACCTCTGTCTTCTCTGTTGTTCATGAAGAAAGACATAACTGGGAGAAAAGACAGCTAATTTCCAGGCCCGCTTTCTCATGTGCTTAAAAACAACCAAAATGTGGACAGTTCATGGTGCTGGTTATAAGATACAATAAAAAAATGGTTTTTTTGTTTTTTTTACACAAACTTTGTTCATTCCTTCTGAGATAAAGATGATTCAATTGTAAGTACTGCTGTAGTCCATTTTCACAATCTTTGATGAATTTAACTTGATGTTTCTTTAAACAGAGTAGAGAGAGGAAAAAAAAATGTTTATACATTACTTGTCAGATTTGAAGTGCTTTTTGAAATAAATAGCATGTTCTTTTGCTGACAGGATTTGAAATCTAGCAATCAGCGAGATGAAATTGCTGCAGCACGTGCATCCCTGAAGGAAAATTCCTCTCTCCTACATTCAATATGTTCAGCTTGTTTGGAACATTCAGATGTTGCATCCCTTACAGCCAGCAAGGATTCAATTTGCAATGAAATACAGAATGCTCTCAATGTAATTTCTAATGCTTCCCAAGGAGTTGGAAATCAAGTGGGACAACCTACACCTCACACAGCTACTCTTGGAAGTGCACTTGATGAGCTTGAGGTACGTAAACCCATAAACTTGTGAAACTGCAACATTTTTTGAAAAGTGTTTTATTTTTTTTATTATTTTTTTTTTAAATTAACTGTTGCTATCATAAGTGACAGACCTAAAAGCGTTAGAAATTAATGCTCTGTTTAGTCCTAGTCTAAACAGTATCACTCTAAATTATTTCATTGGGATGGATCACATCCTTCAAAGGAGTTTGGAATTAAGTTTTCATGTATGTTCAATATTTGAGTTCGTTGGAGCAGCAGACAAGAAGTAGTTCCAAGTGTGTCACTAATGGTGGAGACAGGCACATCTTTGAGTAAGTGGGCAGAACCCATGAGTTTAGTTTATAAATAACAGTAATTATCAGATGATGATGGCCACTGCTACCTTGACTGAATTTGAACTAGAACATCACAAGTTGAAGTCCTTTGCTCCAAAATTTGTCATTGACTTCATTATGTAATTTATATAATTGAAGAATTTAGAAACCTAATTATATTTTATGCTTATCATTAAATAGTGACATAACCAGTATGCTTTCCCAAATTGTGCATTACTACTTCTATTATTTAACCAAATACTTGGAGAAAGTCAGTTCTTTATCTACTTCTGACCTCGTCCTAAGCTTTTGTATTGAGCTTTCCCTTTTTCTCATGGCTGCTATGGCTCTTTTCCATTGTCCTGCCAAAAATTGTCCTTCTGTAGATGAAATTACAGACCATGCCTCCTCGTCTGGTGTAACTTGCATAGGCCCAGATTAACAAAAGGAATTAAAGTTTCCAAACACATTGCAATATAGATCTTTTTGGTTGTAAATTCTTGCACTTATCAGATCTCAGCCTTGGAACTCCAATATTGATACATTTCCAGGAGAAGTGATGTTATGAATGATGGTAATAGATACTGTCTGAAGTTTTCAAGGAAAGGTTAGAGAAATACATTGAAATCCATATATGATGCAAATCCTGTAGTGGCAGTTTATTGATCAAAATGGACTCTCAGTCATACTCAAAGCTGCATCTGACAGGGTTTTCCCCCGAAAAGGGACAAGCTATAATTACCTGTTAGATGTTATCCTTCCTTGCTTCTCCCACTGGGTTTTAAAATAACAGTTTCTAATCTGTTTTATTAATAAATGGAAGAAAAAAAGAATCATTTAAGAGTAGTACATGATCTGTTACAATGAAACTCTAAATGACAAGTTACTTACTTTAAATAAAAGCTATCATTTACCTGTTTTACTTGTAAAAATTTTTTAAAAAATTTGGCAAAAGGATTGCATCTTCTGATCTCAGATTAATTCATCTTGACCATATGTGACCATTACCATTTTAATGATTTTTTTTTTTTTTAAAGTAATTAAATTTATTATTATTGGTTTAACATTTAAGAATTATGATAATCACAAAAGGGAAAAAATTATCTTTTGGATTGGATTTGTTTTTATTCAGGAACGTAAGAGCATAGAAGTCTGACTGTTCTATGAAGCTATTTGTTTATGGAGTTTTAAATATACTTTTACCTGTGTAACACAAAAGGGAATTGAATCTGTGTGAGTTAGATAAAGCACAATTTATAGAGCATTTAACTTGTTAAAATGATTTTATGAATTAGATGTTTGCACTTTTCTTTCTTTTCTTTCTTTGCAGAAAGTTCTATTGGTGAAGGACCTGAAATAACCTTTGCTCTATCTTCTTGTTGCAAATACAGTGCCATGAAATAGATTGATACAGTAAATAGTCTGTTGGGAACAAATCTCATTAAATGTTTATAGTGTGGAAATGTATCATGGAGCTTACCCAACAATCTAGTATCTAGATGTTTTGCAATGTCATTCTTCCTTTGCCAGTGCTGGCAGTGTGAAAGTTATTACAGATTTATAGGTGAGAAAACCAGCAGTAAAATTAGAGCAGCTAACTCTTAAATCAGTAGATTCTCAAGAATTCCTCTTAGAGGCTCCATATAGCTACCATGTCATTCATGACGTTACAGATTTGGTTGCCTATTAAGATCAGTGTTAAAAGAGCCTGTAGGTGTGGGTTATCTAATGCCTTTCACCGGTCTTGCATCTTCTGAGTGCAAAGAGATTTGTCACAAAATGATACAAGTCTTGCCTGCCTGACTCTCTGTCAGCGTAGTCATCTGATATGTGGTCCTTTAATGACCAGGGCTATCTGGCAGAGCAATTACATAGGAGATGTCAAAATACTGTAAATCAGTCCCAAATGTCAGGAAATATAACCACATTTCTGGATACTCGTGATCCCCCTTTCTCATGGATCAGAAGACCAACAAGGGAGAAAATAGGGCTCTAACAATTCTGTTTGAATGCTCCCTTGTGTTTAAGCACTCGGGGAGCTCACCATTGTTTAGCCCTGTTAAAGCAAAGCTGCAAAACTGCTTGTAGCCTATCTGGTGTCTTCTGATTGGTTGGAGATTGGATTGGCTTTTCTGCATAGATGCACTAATAAATATTTGATGAAATTGCTTGAGGAATTTAATCTGTGGGCAGAATCTTAAATCGTATTTTCCTGGTTATTATTGCCTGGACCTTTTTTTTTAATTATTTTTATTTAGAGCTGAACTGTAGTAGCTTTTTTGCCAGTGCAATTTGTCCATCTTTGCATGAACTTTCTACAAACTGTCTCTTAAAGGAAGACATTTCTACTCTGGTTTCATCTGAGATTTAAAGGCAGTCATTTTACAAGCTAAATTGCTAATTGGCTGTAGCCTTTCAGGTGTGTTTAGTCTTCTGCCATCAATGAAGCTGTTTCTTTCTGTAGTAACACCTAAATATTCTACTTGTCAGGTGCATTTTACATGATGATGGATGTTGTACGTGTAGCCTAGTTTTGAGGGTGCTTACTTGAGATACAGGAGCACAACAGTGAAGTTGCTGCTCCAGTGAATAGTGACCAGGTGGCAGAATTCCAGCAGAGGTCCATACAACTCTTTGCTATTCAGAGCCCTAATGTGAATGAGGGAATTTCCAATATCCAATAAAAAAACCTGTCTTCCACATCAGAAAGGAATGTCCTGATCTCTGGATACTTCCCTTGCCATCTGTTGCATCTAAAATTAGTTTGAAATTATCTATTAGGAGTAAGTTAATTATATATATATTTAAAGGTAAATATTAAACATCAGTGACTAGTTTTATGTAGTTTTCTGAATTGTACTAATATGCTAATTATTAAAGTCAAAGCTTTTTCATGTTTAAAATGCTGTGCCTTTGGATATAGCCAAAGTAGCGAAGACCTAGATAATGCAGTCATTAAACACTTGTTATGCAGGAAAACACAGTTCCTACTGCTGAGAACTATTTTGATTTTGCTTTTAAAGTTATGCATTATTACTTAGAGAGGCGACAGCTGAAAGGGGTTAATTTCCCCTGAGTTTCAGTGTCCTTAATGGCAGTTCTTATTACTTCTTTACAATTTCCATTCCTGCATTTCCCTAATTTCCTGAAATGCATATTGTGTATAAGACATGTAGTAGCTTAGCCTACCTCCAGGTAAATTGGGTGCAGTTTTCCTTTGCCTTCAGCCATAATCTCACTATTGTTAGGAAGCTCAGCAAAGAGAGGAAATGAGGAAAAAATGGGTGTCCTATACTAATACTCCTAATGTGTATCTAAGTTATCCTTGTGAACAAGTGGTATCTTACTGCCTTCACCCTTCCAGTGAAGTGTCTTCAGGTACATTTCCTTCCTTCTGTGGAAATAGCTATTATAGGAAAGGACGCAGGAGTCTTAATGCTGTAATTGCAGTAGGAAAGCTGCTGATGGTGACATTAAGAGCTGGATTACTGCACCTCTCAGGCCTGGCTCTAGGCATTGGCAAGTAAGAAGTTGCCTGCAAAAGCAAAATGACTTCCTATGCTGTTGTGTGGGAGAGCCAGTCTGGCTTCATCTGCTGCCAGCAAGAGGCTAGGGTATATGGAGATATTTCAGAGTAGAAGAGCAAGCCATCTTCGTTCTGGCCAAGCCTTCTTTCTTTTCTTTGGATTTTAGCCTTCCTGGTGAGATCCCCCAGACCCTGGCAAGATTTCACCTTTTCTTGCCTTTTTCTTCCCTCTTTCTTCCCTTTTCTTTCTCTTTTTTTTTTTTTTTTTTGTAATCCAGTGAACACTGACGTGCAACTAGCTGATTTGACATTTTAGGCCGCCTCAAAAAATAGCTGACTTCTTAAAGTAGGTCTTTTACTACTTAAAGATTCACTTTTGCTCATTTTTTTTATAAGGCAGTATGTGGCTTATGTAGCTTGCTTTATTACACCCACTCTGGCCACTGAATTAGCTGTTTTTCTTCACTAGTTAAAAGTAACAATCAATAAAATATTAATAAATGAAATCCTTTGATTTACTCTATGGTGCATATAGATGGTATTATAAAATCATCCCACTTCACTTTTCTGTAGTCTGTCTCAGTGCTGTTTAGCTCATTAATACTTTAATTCATGCAGATGAGGTTAGTCTCCACTGAAAAACAACAATTCCTAAATCAGAAGCCCCATGTTATCTTTTA